>NW_025784256.1:0-25040 GCF_021130785.1 Homalodisca vitripennis
AATGGCTACTTCCATATTAGTGCAGTCATTGAAGCGGAAAAATACGAGGTTCTTACCTCCGAATTTTTTTTTACACTGTGACCACCGATTTGCATGAAAATTTTTGGAAATTAGGCACACCTTATACCTTTAACTTCAAAAAGTGAAAATGATCTGAACTCCGCCTATTATGTTTTAAGGGGTGTAACCAACCCATTAATGGAAAAATCGACCATTGAGCCATTTATATCGCTAAAAAAACATGTTTAATAGTAAGTGGTTAAATTTAAAAGTCTGTTTTATAACAACAATTACCTCATATTAAAATCATTTTCAACCCCCTATGAACATCTTTAACAACACCTTGCCAAACAACCCCTAAATTGAAACAAATCATCCACAAAAAATACTTTGGTATGATATAAAAAATATTGTAAGTATAGAGTTTAATATTATTCTTAAAATTTTCTATAATATTTATCAACATTTTCAATAATACCCTTATCAACCCTTTGAAACAACACTACCCCTTGATAAAAAAATTGCACACTTAAAGATTTTTGTATGATAAAATGAAAAGGATTTATTCTCCACACTCTCGAAAATGATTATCATATTCTTAAGCTTTTCTAACCCTCACATAAAACCTACCCCTAAATTAAAACCAGTAATATATATATGATTACATATTATTTAAAAATAATTTAAATTTAGAGTAAAAAATTGCGCATTTATTGGATAAAATATTTACAATTAATACAAAAATTTACTCAAATGTGTTATATATACATATAAGAAAGTTGTGTATGTATTCATGCCTACTTTTCCAAAATATATGAGCCATATTATGTAAATATACTACACATAACAATAGTTTATTGGGTCTCTATTCATACTGCGTACTTTCACATTGCTCCAAATATTCACAAGTCCGAAATTTTCAGTTTTACTAAGTAGAAAAAAATATGATTAGTTTTTTGACCATAGACTCCTTCCAATTTTTCATGCTATCACAATTTATAAAAAAAAACCATTGTAAAGTTAATTAAGAGAGCCTAACAACCAACCTTCATTGCAATATATAGTAAAAAACCCTTTTTTTCTCAAACGGAGAAGGGTTAAAGGGCTTAAGAGAGGCTGTGATTGCGCTGGTCCACACGCTCTTTAAACAATCATATTTCCGTCAATTTTTTTTTGTTTATAAACAGAAAAATAAAAAAATCCAAATTGTTTGTCAGAAATATACCTAAATTTTTCATACCTACACTTTTAATCGTATGTGTCGGTCAATTTTTGAGATATGAAAAAAGGTGTTTTTTTTAATTTGAAAATTTTTTTTTTAATCGTGGCGACTTATTCTTTTGAAAAATAATTGTCCTGAACGACAGCCAAACGTGATACAATCTATTAAACTCTTCATAAAAAAAATAAAGTTGATCTCTAGGCGGAATAACGATTAAATTTTAATTTTCTGGTGGAAATGGCAATTATGAAAACCCATTGATTAAAAAGCGAAAAAACATTAGATTCTCCTTCTTATTTTGCAATACAGCTCACTTATTTTACTGTGCAAAAGACTTCTTAATGGTGCTCAATTTTAAAGCTTATTTCAAAGCACAATCAAAACTCTTTTTTATTTAGAATGCCTAAAAATGAGCATCTGCTCCGACCGCTAGAATGTCATTAAACCAAATCGTTTAAATTTCAGGACACAAAATAAAAAACAGCGTTCGATTTTTACAATAAACTAGCTTAATATTCGGCACTTAGACAAGAATACTTTATAAAAAACAAAATTGCTTCATAGTGCATTTATACCTGCTACAATTGTGTTCCTTATCAAAATTTTCGATAAAAAACGTAATATTTCTGGAGAGTATAATTGCAAAAAACCGATGAAAAACGTGAAACAAATGCGAATTTTCAATTGCCCAATAACTTGACAACAACAAGTATTGGATTTTTTCTCGAAAAACGTTATAGAATGATTTTTTGTCTCAAAAATTAGGCCTCTTATCGATATCCGAGGTTCATTTTGAAAAAAATAAATTCACTCCCGAGAAGGGGTGGCAACCACCCCCATGGGTGGTTGCGGACGAATTCTCAAATCAATTTTCGACTTTTTAGCGAAGGTTTATAGGGTATAGATGTACCCTAATTCCAAAATTTTATGCAATTCGGTTCACAGTAAAAAAAAAATTCGGGAACCAACAATGCTTCAATGACTGCAACTATGATATGCTGTAACAGTTACGAAGCAAGCCCATTTCAGAGTTTTCAACACCGGAATGCTGTCCAATCCTCGAAGCGATTGTAATGAGGCACAATGAGCAAAAACTTTTGGCCTCTCAATGGCTAATTCCACATATGCTGAACTGTTACAGAGCCTTTCAGAGTTCAACACGGAATGCTGTCCATCTCGAAGCGATTGTATGAGCACAATGAGCAAAACTTTGCTCTCAATGGCTAATTCCATATATGCTGAACTGTTACAGAGCCTTTCAGAGTTCAACACGGAATGCTGTCCATCTCGAAGCGATTGTATGAGCACAATGAGCAAAACTTTGCTCTCAATGGCTAATTCCATATATGCTGAAACTGTTACAGAGCCTTTCAGAGTTTAACACGGAATGCTGTCCATCTGGAAGCGATTGTATGAGCACAATGAGCAAAACGTGGCTAATTCCATATATGCTGAACTGTTACAGAGCCTTTCAGAGTTCAACACGGAATGCTGTCCATCTCGAAGCGATTGTATGAGCACAATGAGCAAAACTTTGCTCTCAATGGCTAATTCCACATATGCTGAACTGTTACAGAGCCTTTCAGAGTTCAACACGGAATGCTGTCCATCTCGAAGCGATTGTATGAGCACAATGAGCAAAACTTTGCTCTTCAATGGCTAATTCCATATATGCTGAACTGTTACAGAGCCTTTCAGAGTTCAACACGGAATGCTGTCCATCTCGAAGCGATTGTATGAGCACAATGAGCAAAACTTTTGCTCTCAATGGCTAATTCCATATATGCTGAACTGTTACAGAGCCTTTCAGAGTTTAACACGGAATGCTGTCCATCTGGAAGCGATTGTATGAGCACAATGAGCAAAACTTTGCTCTCAATGGCTAATTCACATATATGCTGAACTGTTACAGAGCCTTTCAGAGTTCAACACGGAATGCTGTCCATCTGGAAGCGATTGTATGAGCACAATGAGCAAAACTTTGCTCTCAATGGCTAATTCCATATATGCTGAACTGTTACAGAGTCTTTCAGAGTTCAACGCGGAATGCTGTCCATCTGGACGCGATTGTATAAGCACAATGAGCAAAAACTTTGCTCTCAATGGCTAATTCCATATATGCTGAACTGTTACAGAGCCTTTCAGAGTTTCAACACGGAATGCTGTCCATCTGGAAGCGATTGTATGAGCACAATGAGCAAAACTTTGCTCTCAATGGCTAATTACACATATGCTGAACTGTTACAGAGCTCTTCAGAGTACAACACGCAATGCTGTCCATTTCAAGGCGTTTGTATTAAAGCACAAGGTGGTAGCAGCATTTCTTCGTCCTTATCAGACTCCCTGGACATGTGTGAGGGAGGATAACTTTGACAAATACTAAATCTAATGGTAAACAACAGTTAAAAACAATAAGACTAACGGATAGGATGAGTCTGCAATATTTTGTTTACATTAAAAAAATTAAACACAGTGTGCTTAATTATTTCCTATAATGGAAAAATCTGTCCTACAGGATTTTCGTGGAATTTTATATGTAATCGTAGATTTTGGAAGATAGCATGAGGAAATCGTTATATACTAACCTATATATATATATATATATATATATATATAAATAACTGTTTGTGCGTTAACTCTTGGTGGGGAGGTCCTAGACACTTAAAATTTGGTGTATAAATTCCTCTTCAGTCCAAAGAAGAAATTAGTTGATTTTGGGGTCTAAAAGTCGCAGGACAGTCCGTCTCTTAGACAACCCTTTCGTATGTTGCCTTTCGATACTCATTTTAAGTTTTAATAGATCTTATAGCTACTTTTGGTTAAAAGTCATAATGAATAATTGTTGACTTTACAACTACAAATAATACAACTATGAGATGCCCATGTCAGTTTTGTTTAACTTTATTATGTTACACAAAGTAATACTCAAAGCTATACAGGCACTATAACACTCGAGAGCTACCAATTGTTCCTAGTTTATTAAAATGCTATGTGTGATAAACTTGTACATGTTCCTAGACTCCACATTTTTGTATATAGATCTATTTTTCAGATTCTCCCTCATATTACCCCAAGTTCTTGACCTCTCTTTGAAAATATGCATATACTCGTGTAAATTGTACTCTCAAGGACTACCATCGGATAAAATGTCCACTAAAAATTTTGATAGAAGTTTCATGCATAGCATTCTTTCTTAGGGCCCTTTTTGCCTATTTGTAAAACAGCGTTTTCTGCCTTTAGATCTTCTTCTGAACTTTAGGTTGTAAAATTAAGAGTAAGATTTGCTGGAAACTTAGGCGTTATAGATTGCCATGAAGATATTTGAGGGTATTACTTCAAGAACGTACTCAGGCAAAGGTTTGGGGGCCCAGACAACTGATATTTTCCCTTAGTGGACAGAAAGTAAGGCTCCATTTTGTTCCTTAAAAACTTCTTGATCCGTTTCTTTTGTTGAGAATGATCTTTCAGCAGTACATATCAGTAATACTGAATTATTTATATAACAATAATAGTATACTAAAAAGTAAATTGAACAAATGGAAACTTTGGGGGTGGGCAGGACCCCTTGAACCTCCACGTTGGATTACGTCCTTGGCATATCTGGAGGTTTTTGTTATTCACCAGTGACAAAATCCACAAAATCCAGGCTTATATTCATGATTGTAAGATTATCATGAATCGTGTCAAAAGTTTAAAGATGGGGAATCACAAATTCAAGAGTAAATTAAAGGAATGTCAAAGCTGAAGCCATTCAGCAGGTTTTTTTGGGTGTCAGTCAACATTTTTGGCATCCGGCGAACGCAAAATTTTTGTATCCTAAATGTTCTGTTACAATAGAATAAAGAGAAGATCTTAACACTTATGCAAATTCCTAAGACAAAGCACTTATTGTGAATTTACGTTTTTCTAAGCACTTGTTAGCGACACACTTAAGCACTTGGCCTCCTTCCTTGTGCAAGTCAGTTCGGCCATTTTTGAACTTTCTACACCATTCACGCAAAACACCATCACTCATAATGTTTTTCACCGTAAACACGGCGCGTTCTCCGATGGATTTATGCTGCACCATCCCCTTTCTGCCCTCAGTAACGTAGGCTACCTAAATACACATTTAGCTCGGGAGAATCAATACAGACGGCCATGTTTATACGACTGCAGCTCAGTGCAAACTTGCTACTTGAAATGGTTGACAGTGACAAATGTAGTGAGTGGGGAAGATGCGCGATCGTCTACTGTGCACACTCACAGACCTGCCACGTGGCTGGCCGTCATGGCGTGAGATCGGAGGTTGAAAAAGTCCAGCCGTAGTATGTCAAATTATTAAGAAATTATATAAAGCTAGATACTAAAACCTCAGTATATCATTTGAGCAACGTGGAGATAATGAAAGTATTTATTTTCCAAATTTTAATAAATTCTAGTTAATGAACTTAACAGAGAATGTTTATACATACTAAATTTTACATACTAACTTTTTGTCTTATTATTATCATAATTGTTCCACACGAGATGCTCGAATATCTTCCCTCAACGGCCTGACAATGAGCTAGCTTCGTAAAAAAGGTAAACTTGGAAGATGGAATATGGAATTTGAAGCTGAGGAATAGTTGGATTTTATGGAATATTAAATTTATGACATCAACAATTTTTGTTTGTTTGTTTAGTAAACCCTGTATTTATTCTGCATAATCTAAAACAAAGTAATTTGGAAGCGCTCCATCTTTTGAAACCGGACTTCTTAAAAATCATTTGTAACCACTTGGATGGCTGGAATAATCTGTTGCTCAATCATTGTTAAATTGTAGTTTCCTAATTTCTCCAACCTCTTGTAAAGTCAAGGCCAGTTGACCTTTTTCTGTACGTTTGTGTATGTGTGTTTTGTTCCCGCATCCAAAGAAGGTTTATATAATTCCATGTTTGCCTAGACATTGAAGTTTTTGTTTCAATAACAAACCGTAAAACTGCCATACATTGATATTAAGAAATTGCTAATTTAGGTCACCTGATATATAATCATGATTCCTAACAGAACTCGTTTCAACTTGAGGATTGAATTAGGTTTTCAGAAATTTCCAAGAATGTTTTTTTCTTTTAACTGTTGTCATTTAAGGCGGGATAGGAGTATACAACCTCATATTCTTTTTTTAATATCAATTGCAAAAGAGGGTTCACATGATAGGGATTTGTTATTTTAAAAAGTTTGAGCTGCCCAAAATACTTACAACTTTTGAGATGTGGGCACATTGATGCAGGCAAAAAGTACATTTTTGGCCATATAAAATACATTATGACTTTGGTTCATATTCAAACCAAATAAAAGGTTACATAGATGTCTCGAGATTTAATTAACGATGTCTAAGGTATCACTATTAATATTCATAATACATCAAATATTATTTCTGGAAAAGATGAGTAAGGCCTAAAGGTATGTTTTATGTGTGGTTGTTTTCACGAAATATTTATTATTTTGAAAATACATTATTAATTTGTATGCGGATTTGTCTTGTGACCCTAAAGGTCAGCATGTTAATGTAACAGTTTAAAAAATGTAAAGTCCATCATCTTGAAACTTTAAATACTAATATTGGTATCAGCTGTTTAAAACAGTGAACTTTAATTTATCTATATCCTCTGCAATCTCCGAAAAGGCCTCACTCACTCATCACTAATTTTCCAACACCCCGGTATCTCAGAAAGCCGAAGTTTTGCATACAACATATGTTTCTGGGCTTAAGTAGAAAAATTAAAGCATTTTTCATGTAGATCAGCTATATTATAAAAGTTATGACCCATAGGAGAGCTGTATTTTTTGTTTTTAAACATTCTAATGTCCTATAAATATGAAATGTCACACACAAGTCTTATGCTCTCAACAGACAAATTAAAGATCTTTCATGAAGGTCAACTATTTATAGAGGTAGAAATCACGTTGTAATCTAGATGAATTATGTTTTCGTTTTTTCAATTCCCGATTTTCCTTTCATGATTTAAATTAAATATATTTGTGCCTCACAACTCGCACTTATCAGCAGTCTTTTATTACTTTTATTAGCGAAAAACGAAATTAAGACCATAGTAAAGTGTTAAAGAATAAATAAATAAACTGCCTTTGGCAAGGTTAATGTAGCCTACGTTTATTGAAATGCACAATTAATGGGATAGTATCAGTTGTATTTTTTGTAATAAATATTAGTTTTAGTAAGGATATTTTCCTGAAAAGCCTAAAACATAAACTCAGTAATGTATATTTTTAAGGACAGCAATTCCATTAAATTAGAAAAGAACACCAATCAGCTTGCTATCAGTATTCTCTAAGATATTGGGAAAAAACTGTTTAAAAAGCTCCATAATTATTTGTCAAAATTAAATTTTTTCAGTTCACATCAATTTGGTTTTATCACCGGGAAGTCAACTGAAGATGCACTTTTGGCAGTCTCAGATATAGGTAATATGTAACAGTATAAATTCTAGGCATGACGTAAAATCACGGAATTATGTACTGATTTAAAAAAGGATTTTGATATAATATTTTAATTTTAAAATTCTACTAGAAAACTAAGAAGCTATAGGTATAAGAGGCACCGCATTAAATGTTTAAATTGGTTTTAGGTCCTTTCTTGTAGAAAGAAGACAGAAAGTAAAAATTAGGAAAACACTTATAGTTCTATAGTTTTGGTGGTGGAAGCAGGGCGTTACGCAGGGATTGGTTTCATCCGCGATATTATTTCTTAATATTTATAAATGATTAATTTAATTTTGATTTTCAATGGTAAAGTTATTGCTTTTGTCGATGACATTTCAAATTTGTTACACCCATGAAATCAGGAAAATGTTTGTTCAGGTAATTAACAGGGACTTACTCATCGCCAAGAGGATGGCGTCTGTGTAATAGGGTGCAAATTAATATAACTAAAATAAAATATATAAATTTTTCATTTTTTTAAATTTGACATACCAATTCCTTTGAAATTTCATTCTAGAATGTGTACTTTTTATTTATGTGATTCACGCCTTAAAGAAAGTAAATAATATAAAAATATTTTGGATATTTTTTAAATGAAAAACTGACTTTTTAGCAACACATTACGAAATTGTATAAGCTGTTAAGATTACCAATAAGAAAATTTTATTGCAGTTTCATCATGAGAATCGTTATATTTTTCTCTGACTGGCCCTAGGCTGCGGTATAACTTGCTGGGGAGGGACTTATAATTAATATTTATTGGAAAAAACTCAGGATTACACAGAATTATCTTTTAACGTATACAAATACTATAGAAAAATAAGCATGAGAATTATTTTTCCTCTATTTCTACAGATGAAAATATTACCATTCCAACTTATATTTATTTTTTTACGTTTTTTAAGACTATTTTTATCAGGAGTGATATTCTGAGAAACGATTTGATCTACAATACTCGATTTAAATGCCAATAAACAAATTCGCCTGCAAAAGTAATAGATCAACTTTCTGCCACTCCTTTTGTTATCTAAGACTCAAGTATTTCAATCAATTATCTGCAGATATATAACAAACTAATAATTTAAATGAATTTTGTACAAACATTACTGCTTGGCCCTTTCTTCTCTATTCAGAATCTTGATTTTTTGATACCGCAGAACGTGACGTTTTCTTTTCTTTTAAGTTTTTTTTGCTAGGGTCTAGAATTTATTTCTATGTTTATAAAATAGTTTAAATTTCTTCTTAACTTGTCACATTACTAGGAAACGTGGCCAGTAATTTGTCTAAATAATGTAATTGTTATAATTATGTAAAATAGTAATTGGAAAATAAATTCACAATTTATTCACTTCCAAATTGGATCTAACTCCTAGCTGTATCACTGGCTGAGTACTATTTAAATTTGGCCTGAGCTAATAGTGACTAGGACACAAAAAGAAAAAGAGGTTCCGTGATGAAACTGATAAAGACGAATACGTTTACATACCACAAGGAAATGGCGCTTTAAATGCAAGTCATCATTCAGCTTGTGGTATCGCTGTTACATTCCACTTGTGTGTCACTTTAATTTATTTCACTGTTGACTGAAATAAGTGACACGATTTTCTTCAGGCGATTTGGGAAGGTAGACCTTCTTGATTTATGGAATACGCCACTTCAATTGGAATGGCAGGTAGATTTCATTTGCACAGTTTTATATTTCACGCAGTTTAGAATCTGCGGAGTATGTGTGAGTGAGAAGGGACAGTCACGCTGAGTCTCCAGGGTCGGTGAGCCTTCTGAAAAATGGGGGTTGAAAAATAGTGTCTGCAATGCAGGAGCTTTCCAAAATCTACTAGATTAGTGATACTATAGAACCAGTATCAACTCCCATTTACAGATGTATCTTTAAATTTGATTCCATTTTTATTTGTATGGATTTTTAATTATTTGTTTCTTTTTTATTTCCAATACGGCACCCTGTGTAGCCTTACATATCTCAGTAATCTTAAGCCACCCCTGTTATTACGGATTAGTATACTTTAATGTACTTATCCTTACGACGTTGAAATTTGAGGTATTGAAAGTTCATCTATAAAGTTTATTTTTAAACCTCAAAAACGGCATTGAGAACAAAAAAACAAAATCCTAAATTAGGAAATCGCTCACCTATTCTATTAGTGAGAGACATCGATGAAATGTTATGGCCTAATACTTTCCATCAGTGAGTTTTCATCCCTATTAGTAAGTATCATGTGTTCAAATTATCTATTAGTTCTCTAGACGAATAACAATATTCTTCCTTAAAGATGATTAAGGGAAACACTTTGAGATCGTCAGCAAACAAAGACAGAGTCATGATTGTGGATACCTTCTACAAGTCCATTTCGTAAAAATCATAAAATATACAGGGCCGAGTAGTGATCCTTGCAGAACAGATAAGTGAATACACTCTGAGGGAATTTACGAGGCAAATGTTACATATAAGTGGTGTTTTAATAAATCGACTGTCTTTTGAACCATCGTACTGAAGTGTAGCCAAAACCCTGGATAACCATTATCTTAATAAGTAGGGCGTGATCTACTATATAACAATTTACCTCTATAGTAAAGGCATTGTTCTATCAAAAAATTTAACTATGTTATAGTACCTCCTATCAAGTTTTTTGCCCTTTTAAACTGTCTAGACATCAAATAATAGGAGGCATTGGTCTAGCAGAAGTAGAACGAGGTTGTGTTCATGTTATGTGTGTATGTGTGCTAGTTATTTGCTATCAATTTCACTGTATTAATGTTACGATGGTAAGATTATAAATTTTCTTATGTATTTTGGTTTAAAATATATTATCTCTAAAATAATTATATTATAGTTTAAATTTATGTGTACTAAGTGACTAACTTATCTAGGAATGTCCTAGCCTAGACACTTTTGGTTGACTCTAACGGGACTGAAATATAGGTTTAGCCTAAATACTTTCATTTGGTGACCTTGATATTTGTTTAAAGAATGATTATAAATATAATTTACACTATATCAACCTCAGTAAACATGTCTAAATAACTAAACTGATAAGGTAGGAAAAACAAGTAAAATTAATCTTTTCCTAGCCTACAATTGAAGTAGCCACAAGACGTTTGTTACATTCTTAGGTTAGATTATTGTATTTACAGTAATTTGTAGTTTATAAGTTGCTGTCCATGCAGCATGGTCACTTATTTATTGAATCACGTTATACTAATACGTAATTTTACCCAATGATAATAAAATTTATACTCATATTGTATTATAATTAATATACTTGTAGTTAGAGTATGTGTTTGAACAAAAATCAGTAAAGGTGCAACTGCATAAGGTCTGATTAGTGTGACAAGGATTTGAACAGACATTTTAAACTATTTAAATGCTCATAATTTTAAAATTAAATTAAATTAAACTCATTTTATCTCTGTTTAACCCTAGAACTGTTAATCGACATAATTATGTCGGTTAATGCCGCTTTTGTGGTGTTAACCGTCAAAAATTTTGTCGATCAAACATTCCCTCGTTATAATTACTTTTTATAATATATACTCCGGTAACGTATCGATATAATTCATGCACCATTGGATTCGGGAAGAAAAAATTCTAAGGAACAGAGGAGTTTTATTCCTCTTTGTATTATGGTTATGACGTAGCAAGCTTGTTATTTTGAACGTAAAAGAAAACGCGACGCCGTTTGTTGTGACCGCCATATTGCCGCTGCCGTTCTGTATCACTTTCGTGCCGAGCTGTGGATATTTGTAAGTTTTAATAGTTTTTACGCGTGTTTTGTTTTAGTGTCGTATTTAATGTGTAGTGTGTTGTTTGATGTCGTAGTAGTGTAAAACATATATAATTTTAGAATAAATCAATTTCTATTTACTGAAATATGTTTGAGAAATTACCGGCTTTGTGTAGGCTATGGCAAAATGACTTGGCTAAAATTCATTTCACATAGTTTTTTATTGTTTTTCACTTACTAAACGTTATTTATAGCACTCTTTTAGCTCTGAAGTAACTATTTATTTTTTGGTAAATAGATAGTTTTCCACAATAATATATATATTGCCTGTTAATTTCTTTGGTTTATATATAATAACTGTTTGGGTTATTCTATATTTTTTCAATATCTTTAGTTATATTTATAGTTTTCTAACTACATAATATTTCCTATTACTTATAAACCATAAATTTATAAATTTTTGATATAGTACAAGCTTTAGAAACTTTTATTTTATATTTTGCTGAATGAAAAATTTTTCGCAAAATTTTTGAATAATGGAAAAAATTTAACTTTTTTACTTTTCAAAAAAATAATTTATGGTAATTATTTCATTACTACTGTATATTCTAATTTTATTCTAAGTAATAAAATATGCAAAATAACATGTATTCATAGATAAATGTATTAGCAAAACTTGTTTTACCAAAAGTCTTACGTGTACAACCCGATTTTCAGAATTTATACGCATCGCTGCTTTTTGTTTCTATAGCTTTATGATGCTTTCATAAATGTGTATAATGTTTATGTTTTTCTGAAACTAGATAAAATTTGACACAGAATGGCTATCTCACTTATAAATATTTCTCACTATAACTTCATTTGCTAGGTATGGTCCCCCCCAAAATTTAAGAAATATTTTTCGTAAATTTTATATTTGATTAAAAAAAGTGTTTATTAGAAAATTTTTGATGGTTAATTTTACAATATAGTGCCAATTCTCTACGTTTAATTTCTGAACACAAAAAATATATACTCTTATTTATATTGCTTTTATTTTATATTTTTAATAATTTTTTTAAAAAAAACCTTGCGCGAAGCTCCAAAACACAGCCCGACACTACAGGATGAAATGACCGCCAGTTCTAGGGTTAACACTGCAAAATATTACAGCAGTTGACCCAATAAGGCATTAAACAAACACAGTTAAGATGAAAACTATACTTATGTTCTTGGCCTAACTCTAGTCTAACATTTGACTTGGAATGAAAGTGTATGTTAAGTTTTATCAAAGATTAACTCTGGAATACATGCTTGGAACAGAATGTTTTTTTTTTTACTGTAGCCAAACCCACAGAAGCAATTTACTGTTCTTACATTAATTCTCGTATGGCATTTGTTCCGTTGTGTCACAAGGCAAACAAAAATGCGGATTTAATAATAAAATAAAAAGGCAATTAGAGTTATTAAAAAATTAAAACCCGCCTTATGTGCACCTAGAAACACTTTAGTGATCTCGGGGATATTAACAGTTTAAATGGACATTAGGGATGCAGAATAGGTTTGACCTATTTCCACACAGCGCTATTTTTTAGTGTTGAACTTTCCCTGGTGCAACGGTATATATCTGTGTTGCAAGGTATCAGTGTGGTTAACACCTAAGCCAATAAAAAATTTAACGTTATTAATATATTCTGCTCATCCTCCTGAACAAAAAATACATAATAATTCTGGGGGTGGAAATAACAAATAACTTTTTTTAATAATTAAATTTTAAATGTAAATTTGTGGTTATATTTGTGTGCTGTGTGCTTCTTGTTATCTATGATTTTCAGCATTACATGCTCCAGATAGCTTATAAGTGTGTTCTATGGTCAGAACGGCTTAATTAATAAGGCCAATATCAACAGTAAAACATGCAGTACCCTTTAATGAATCGTCAATAGCAATGGTGTCTATTACTTAATCCCAGTGTATTAACTCTAATACAGTGGATTAGTTTTTAAAGTTATTTACATTCTTGATTGCGGATTATGTAAGCAGTTAAAATAATAGGAGATTAATTTATTCCTGATATGAACTTTTATTCTTAAAATGTCTAAATTAACAGAAACGTCTTTTATATGGTTAAAATTGCCCTGATTTCAGCATTATTCTTATTTTATGTATCCCAAGATGGTGTAATGGCTTTAGTATGTCAGCAACAACCAATAGGAGCTTGATTTAACGATCATAAGACCACATGATTATGAAATATTACTTTATGCGAGAAAAGTAGTTCCACTTTTAATGTTCTAATAACTTCATTATTATGATCATTTCCACCCATTAAAGCACGTATTGTTTTGTTCAGGAGGGCAATAGTAATAAGTTAACAACATGAAACTCCTATTTTGTCACTCCGGGCTGTTAAGGGCACAGTTACTTATTGCAATATACCTAGTACCTACTGTAATTAGCTTAGTTAGGCCTACTAATTAAATTTTGAAAGTTAATTAAATATCTAAATAAAATTTATTTATTGGTATCTTAAAGAAAAATATAGAGTTAACACAGTGTTACCTAAAATACTTGAAGAAATAGCTAAGTACTGTATAGGCTACTAAAATAAAATACTACTGGTAAAGTATTCTGGTACTTTGGGATTATAACCGGACCACACCCCTGGAGACATGAATTGTTATTTGACATTTTGCTTCTACTGATTACTAGATTAGCGTAGAACAATATTTCGTCAATATAAAACAGGAATTGTCTTATCGCAAACCCATCCCCATCCTCAGACAGAGGTCAAAGTCGAGCGGTCTAGTAGATAACGTGATTGCAGAGTCTCGCCGCCCGTTCAGCTGTATGTGTCCGCTTTGTTGTACTTCCGTGTTTTACCCCTACATTACCAAACAAAATCTAAACTCTTTATTGAAAAAAACACACAAAACTTGTTTTTATTCTTGATTACACTCCGCCACCCAAAATACGAGTGCCTCCGGCTATCAGCGCGGGCTTCGGCATTCGATGTCGAAGCCCGCGCTGATGTCAACAAAAGAAAAACATCCCTCGAGATAGTAACCTATCAGTAAAAATATCAAATTCTAGAGGGGCTGATCAGAAATATAAATTGTATTGTAATGGAAAGGCAATTAAATACCGTGCAAAAAACTTAAATAATGATGTGATGCCACGCGAGCCTGTCGTAATCGTGGATTCTCGAGAAAGATAAGATAAACAGCGACAACAATACTGATCGCAATACCTGGTAAATGCTTGTTGATTGATGGAATGTTAGTTCTGTTACTCAACTACATCATTTTATAACGTTCTAAGTTCATTGAAAAAGGTTGAAGCATTGGGGGCATATAACGGAATCTGTCGAATCGGAACGAAAACAAATAGTATCCATCAAGCATACTCTAAATGGAAAAACTGAAACTGGAATATCTTCCCCTCTAACCCATAAACCAGAGGAGTGCCCCAAGGATCTGTAATGGGCCCAGTACTGTTTCTTTTATTTATATCAGATCTTCCATCCCATATAAAACCACTTTAGTCTATCCTGTCATATATGCTGATGACACAGTTTCTTGTATCTAGCAACAAATTAATAGAGCAACTTGAAATAAGCACCTTCATATCTGTTAATATGGCTCAACAGTACTGTCTGAACAATGATCTAGTTTTTCAACGAGTGCAAAACAAAACAGTTAATTCTAGGAAGACATGACGATGCAGTTTGCGAAACTCCAGGGTTGGAACGTGTCTTATCAACTAAACACCTTGGTGTCCACTCTAGATGAAAAAACTGTCTTGGAGCCACCACATTGACGAGATGTGCCACCAACTTAGCTCGGCTATTTTTGCCATAAAAAGAGTGAAAGCTACAAGTACATTTGAGGCAACAAGGATCACTTATTTTTGCACTCTTTGAATCAAAGATCAGATATGGCATAAATCTTATGGGGAAACAGTTCATGCAGTAATTTAAATAGGATTTTGGTCCTTCAAAAAAGAGCCCTTAGAACAATGAGTAGCCTTCAACCCCTTGACAGCTGTCGTGAAGTCTTTAAGAACTTTAATATTTTAACTGTGACATCCCTGTATATTTTTAGAAGTTGTTTTATTTGCCTGCAGACTCAAGTTACCAAAAAACACAAAGACATACATGGGCGACAAAACTCGCCATGCCGACGATTTCATCCCTTCAATCCCACCGGACTGCCTTGTTTGAAAAAAAGCCTTCATATGCAGGGGGCAAAACTATTTTAATGTTCTAACACTGACGAGTTGAAAGACTCAAGATTCAGCTACAATGAGAAGACAACTTCGAGAATGGCTAATCAATAAATCAATTTACACAATGGACGAGTTTCATGACACATGCTGGAGGGACTCCTCAGCATTGACCTACAAAATACCGAAGAAACACTTTGTAAACCATACTTATTCTGGTTTTCTATTCTACCTGTCTTTCTTACTGTAACTTGACGCTTATTTCTGTTCTTTATTGAATTATGATTAAAGTATTATTGATTGATTGATTGAGTGAATTGTCCCCATTGATAATCATTGTAAAGTTTGTAAATTTTGAAATTAAAGAGTTGTTTTTTAGTTTGTATAAATCATGTTTTTGTTTGTATTAAAATTTATATTTTTGTGTTCATTCATACTGGTGTGGTCGGTATAATCCCAAAGTACCAGTATTCCACTAAAATACTAATATTAAAATTTACAAGTTAAGGAAGCTATGCTTTTTCTATTGTAAGTCAATTAATTGGAGTGATAAAATACAACTGATGATTAAATTTCATTAAAATAAGATTTATATACATTTTTTTAGAAAATGATAAAGTACTGTTTTTGTTTTACCATTTACCACTGTTTTAAAGTACCATTTTAAGGAACACATTGATTTATAATGGTAACAATTTCTAACGTGATGTTAAAAATCAACATTAGGATGATAAAAACCAGATCGTCTTCTAAATCTAAAATCAATATATGTCTGAAGAGATCCATAAATGTAGATCTCAATTGTGTACGTGATGAGACAAATTTGAAAACCTATTCATCTTAAGACCCACACTGGGTAGTTGCTGGTTAACCAGACTGAACTCAAAGGGGTTTTCTGATGTTGAAGCGATGCAAGGAGTGTTTTTTTTACGGTGTCAGATTTCAGATGCTGCACTAAGAGGGAGATGAAATAGAGCTTAACTCACTATTCATGTTGAATTAACCTTTCCCACCATAGTTACTTTATGTCTAAAAAACATATTATATAAATGAAATCTAACATCTTTTATTTGTACACAAGAAAACCTAATTGTGAAACAGTTTTTCACTTCATCACCACTTTCCAGTTTTTTTAGCAACACTCTTATCCGTATGTATTGTTCAATAGCTTAGTCTCACGCTCTTTGGTTTAGGTAGTAAATTGGTTCCATGAGATAATCAGGACTACACTGAAGAGTTTTTAAGAATCAGAATATATCTGTCAAAAAAGTGATAACCTATCAATGACTTATAAACACATGGGTGGCATTTACGTCGTCTGATATTATTATAACAAATTATTCCGTGTTCATGGAAACATTCCTAATCTTTTTTTCAAAGTGTAAATACAAGTAAGATAAATCAGAACAAACTTTTAAACAAACTTATCTCATTAATAAGAAATTACTGGTACTAATACATTTTAAAGAATTTACAATGTATATACAACTTTCACTAAACACACACACAGCCTACTATTGATGTTTTAAATAATATTTTACAAACTATAAAATTTTAAGTGGAAACAAAACAAAATCCAATGGAAAACCTTTACTTGGCCTATGTCGTATATAGGCTAGTCGGTCAAGTCGGATAGACTGTGCAATCATGAAAACTGGAGAGTGTTGCCAGCAGATTAGACACCAACTGGTTCATGCATGCAGAGAGCTCCTAAAGTTCTACTTTGTCTTACATCTTAAAATATTCAATCATATAACATCCAGCTTATTAGTCCATATTAGATAATATAAACAAGTTGTTTTTTTTTTGTTTGAAGGTTATTTTTGACGATGGAAGGATTGTGAAGGAAACAGGATTTTTTCCGGACATTTGCCATCGTTAAGTGAAACCAATCAGTCAACCATCAGTCGAGATTAGGCCGCTTTGGTTGCCAATTCGAAAAAATGAACTAAAGAGAAAACCAAAAGTATCAAACGGATCGGATATTTGTAATAAACCACTGCGGAGTCACAATATGGTTTTAAGAAGTTCATCTCGCATGAACCAATAATAACGAAAAGGGGGCCCATTCCTGTTCCTCCTTCCCTTGTATTTCCGCCATCTTGTTTTAGCCAGCCGTCACGAGTACCATTGGCTAGTCCCTCTGGTCAGTCGTAGATGGTTAGTAGACGAGTGAAGACGTATTGTGACTTGTATTCCGTAGTTTTAGGTTTTAATGATTAGTGTTTTGTATAGTTTTGTATTAAGTGCATGTCTTTAGTGTTAGTGAAGTTGACATACAACATGTAGGTTTGTGATTCCTGACTTTGGCGTTGCCACAACGCTTTAGTAAGATTTGTTTAATTTTAACCTAGTTTGTAATTATGTATTAGGTTAGTTCTTTACCTGAAGAAGAGATCAGATTGCAGATCTCGAAACGTAGTGTTACTGTTTTCTTGTTTCACTTAACGATGGCAAGTTGTTTTCTTATTTTATAAATAACAGTAAATATGACTAAGATGTATATCTCAGATTATATATATTTTCAGTAGGTAATAAAGTGTATAAAATTATATGAGTTACCAATAAGTAAATAATATATATAGGTGTTCTACAATTGTTTTTTTAATTTTTGTTAAAAAATAAAAATAAGTTATAAAAACAAGTGTTAAAAGACACAAAAGTCATTAATTCTATTTGTTAGGATACAAACATTTAACCAAAGTATTATTTTTGCAGTGTTTTTGTGCCAACAAACCCACAGTTTTGAACAGCAAGTTAGATTCGAGAGATGCGTCTGCCATCGAATGCTCCAAGGTCCCGTGAAGTGAGCTGGTGTAAAAAATGTCCACCAATATCAAGAAGCCGTCAGTGAACGTGTCAACTGCCAAGAAGGCCCAAGTAGACTCGGGTGTGCTGCCCCCGCGATACCAGCCACCTCCCCAACCCAAGGCTCTTTATCCGCTCCAGTCCACCTCCAGTCAGGATGCTGACTGCGTAGTTGCTGTCGGAGATTCCGGCAAACAGTTCCAAACTGTCGCTGAAATTGACAGGTTAGTAAATATAGTAAATATCTCAGATTATTTTTGATAAGTCCAAATTGTATTAGTGCACACTTTATTACAATTTTAAAAGAAAGTGTGTTCTCATTGAAAGTGAAACTATAGCCTAAACCTTTACTGGAAAATGAAAGAAAATTGCCAGCTTCTGTGAAATTGGATATCAGCCTTCTACATCCGTACAATGTCTTTTAACACAATGACAGCTTATTTCCGGACTTTTTTATTTGCCGTAGCATTTTTCAATAATAATGGCAAGTTATTTCAGTTATTTATTTATTTCTATGTACCACTTTGAGTAGGTTGCATATATTTCAGATATAGCTGTTAAAGTGCGACCTTCTGATAGAATAATGAAATATCGGTACAAAAAACATTATTTTAAGGAAACAATTTTAATATGTCATTACACGCCGCTGTTTGTGCATGAGTATTCACCCTGCAGCAATTTGATTACATCTTACATAAACAACTATACAAATAATACAAATTGATTAAACCTTGCAAAATGTTAGCAATTTTTTCTGTTAGTACATTGTCTTTAAAACATATGGGTCAGTTTAGATGGCAACTAATCAAAACAAACAATCAAGGAAATTGCTCTTCCATCCTAAAGCCTAGACCAGGCTCCCTGTGACTTTTACTTATTATTAATTTTTTAAACTTAACCTATTTTTAATACAGATGAAGAGGTCCAGGCAGGTGCTAGAATATTTTGCAGACAAGGAGGAAAGCTATATTTCTTCTGTAGACATGGAAATGTTTAATCATTGCCTGAAGTATGAAGAAAAATCTTATAAGATGTATTAAAAAACAATAGACTTCATTTTTGTATCACCTTTTCTTCTTCTTTAAGCTAGATACTTACTTTTTTGGTGGTAAAACGCCCTTTGAACATATCTTGTACAGAGTTTATGCATCTTAACTGTAAAAAAGTAGATTTTTGAGAATTCAGCAAAAGTGTAATTTTACAACAAAAATTAAAAAATTACATTTGATTAACGCATGGTATGTGGGATTGTTTAGAGCTTCTGAAGCCTCATATATGTCCTTTAATTTTCGTATAAGTAATGTTCTCTTTTGTCTTATCCTTTATTAAAGATTGATAATCATCTTTTCATTCTCTTACACCCACCATCCAATCAAGTTCAAACTAAATTGTTTCAAATATAGTAAGTACTATATTTTATAGCAAGCAGTGCAATTTGTATTGAGGTTGTTTTTGTAAAATTTGCTCCAAAACCATAGACAATGCATACGTTTAATTTAGTTTTTACCATCAAAGAATTTATTCCATATGTAGAGAATAGAGATTTCAAATAATAACAATAAAAATTGGTTAAAAATATTGTTTTGCGAGTGTCCTTAACAAAGTGAAAGGTTTTAAAAGTAAAATTTATTTTGAATAATAAAAATTATATTACATGCTTTTTAGCTGTCACATTTTCTAAAATTATATATAGAGAGATCAGAACTAACTGGATCAGAACAAGACTGGAAAATAGTTCTCGAGTCAGTCTCTGTAGATGAATCATATGAAAATTTTTGCAAGATTCTGACAAATGCTTTGGACATAACCTGCCCTGTCACCAAGTCAAAAAGGAAAAGAAAAGAACAAAGCAAAAAGTTTCTGCAGACAGAGAGACAGTTCAACTGAAGAACATTTTCCTTGAGGCATTTGACAAATACAACCTGACAGGACGAGAAGAGGACAAGAACGATGCAATGGCAAAAAAGAAAGCATATGATCTGAAACTAAGAACTGTTAAACGACTAGAAGTAGCAAAGAGTATTGCCCTATTCAAATGACAAACCAAAAACACTTTGGAAAATCATTAACAATGAAAGGAAGATGGGAGAAAGAAAAATGCTACCAACAACATTGCATATAGAAGGACAGGAAGTAAATGAACCAGCTGCCGTTGCGAACCATCTAAACGATCACTTTGTCATGATTGCAGATAACACTCTAAAACAAAATGGGCAGATCAACACTACTCTTCCAGTTCCCCAAAACCAACATCACAACATACCAAGCCTTTTCTTGCACCCAACTACAGAACAGGAAGTAATCAGTGTAATTAACACATTCAAAGCAAAACCGTCTGCAGGGGTGGGCGGAATATCAGCAAAAATCGTAAAAGCTTGCAAAGAACAAATCCAGCTACCACTAACTGACATTGCTAATAAGTCTTTTGCCCAAGGAAAATTTCCAGAACTACTAAAAGTAGCAAAAGTCTACCCAAAATTTAAGAAAGGTGATGTAACTGATGCAAACAACTACAGGCCCATCTCCCTTATCAGCACATTTTCTAAGGTGATAGAGAAACTTGTCCTAGCCAGATTATTACAACATTTGCATCAACATAACCTGTTAAACAACAAACAGCATGGCTTTATGGCAGGAAAGTCAACATCTACAGCCATAGTTGACTTAGTCGAAACTATTATTGACCACTTAGAATCTGACAACATTCCTATGGCAATACTCCTTGACTACTCTAAAGCCTTCGACTGTCTGGACCATAATCAACTTCTGGGAAAGCTTAGGAACCTGGGTATTGAGGGGAAAGCAGCTGACTGGTTTGAGAGCTACCTTCTCAACAGAAAACAAATAGTAGAGATTAAAAACATGGATAAAGGAACAATTCAGTCTGTGAAATCAAAAACCCAGACTACAACAAGAGGTGTGCCACAAGGTTCTGTACTGGGACCAGTCTTGTTCATTTTATTCACGAATGACTTCTCTTCATGTGTACAAAGCCATTGTACACCACTTATGTATGCTGATGACACGGTGTTACTGCTAGGTAATAAAAATCCAAATATTATAGCAACCACTGCCACCACAGCTTTAAACACAGCAATTAACTATTGTAAACAGAACAGCTTAGTTGTAAACCAATCAAAGACAAAAACAATTAATTTTTGGAAACAAAAAACAAGCAGTGACAAGACTGCCAGACCTGGAAATTAGTGACAGCACCACGTACTTTGGCATCACACTCGACGAACATCTAAATTGGACACCTCATGTGGATAACCTCTGTAGGAAATTAAGGACAGGAATCTATGTCATAAGAAGAATTAATTAAGACCATTAGTGATCTCAACATGCCAAAATAGCCTACTACTCTCTTTTTGAGACGCATCTTCGATATGGGCTATTGGTCTGGGGAAACTCATCCAAGACAAATGTGCAACGTGTACTTATTCAACAAAAGAGAGCTATAAGGACACTGTGATCTATCACCCAGAGAATCCTGTAGGGAAAAGTTCAAGGAGCTCAAAATCCTAACTATAGTGAATTTGTACATACTTGAGACCATAACATATGCTAGAACAAAGACTGAACCCACTCAAGACTGGATCACAACTGCACACATACAACACCCGACATGCAACAAACTACTGCCCTCCCTGTACACCGCCTGACCAAATATGAAGAGAAGCCAAGCTACATGGGATCCAAGCTTTGGAACCATCCTTCCACAGCAGTGAAGGGGACAGATGACCAGCACCTGAGACAACGGCTTGGCAACTGGCTAAAAAAACATCCATTTTATTCTCTTGATGAGTTTTTTGTTCTTGATTCAAATCATGTTTAATCACTTGACAATGTACATTTTTATGAATTTAATCTACATGTTATATTTGGTGCAAAACTGTTCTTGAAGAATATGTTAATAAAGAATATTGTCTATTGTCTAAAGATTTTTAAACTTAATTCTTTCTATTTTCCACAGGCATCAGCCTACAGACAATACATATCTGACGGACAGTAAACCCCCCGCCCACCACAGTACCATCCCCCACCCGCACCTCCAACAGGTGCCCCCTCATCAGCTCCCCTGCCTGCAGAAATGCTCAAGTTTGTGCGTAAACCAGACGCGGAGGCTGCAAGACTTGCTGCCGAACAGGTTAGATCATACTTATGTACTACATTTTAATACTAAGTGTGTTTCTCGATTTTTCTAAAGCATTCGATTGTATTGACCATCTTACAAATTGACCACTGCTTGACAAATTGGAATCCCATGGCATCCGAGGCGTGCCTATCTCTTGTTGCTTAGTTGTAAATTTTTCTTTGCGCTTGACAGACTGCGAATGTGGCCCAGCTATCGTGTTGGATGAGGCCATATTGAAGAGGTCTGTTCCTCGAAATTCCTTGGAACTTACCTTGATCAAGATTTGACATGGAATGTTCATATCGATTACGTTTGCTCAACATTAGCCTCAGGCATTTATGTTTTGAGGTCTCTAGCTAAATACTGCCCTATTCAGGTTATGATGACGGCTTATTATGGCTTGATCTATCCACATCTCACCTACGGACTAGTGCTGTGGGGTGCATGTGCAAGTAAACCAATTTTTATGAGTGTTCAAGCTTCAAAAACGAGCGATACACATCATTGCAAGATTAAAATTAAGAGAGGTCAGTTTTCAAAAGTTTAGTGTTGAACGCGTTTTATAGCGTGAACGAGTTTATGGCATATAACTGGGAGACTGCACAATCAGAAGACTTACTCTTGAATTGAGGTGGGAAAAAATTGGCGATGATTGGAGCAGAGTTAGTGTCCAATTTTTTAATGTATAAATGAGAGTTTGATGTGGCATGTGTGTCAAAATTATTAAATACTTGACATTTGCTATACAAATTTTACTTTTGTCTCTGCATAAATAATTGACTATTGACTAATATATACCAAAAGGGAGTTGAAATTCTCATAGAACATTTTTATAATTAGCAAATAGTGTTCCTTGTATCTTTATTGTGATCCGTTTGCAGACACGAAGAATGGCGGCAGAAGTGCGCAGCTTGAAGGAGGCCAACCAGCGGCTAAGTGATGACAACCAGGAGTTGCGCGATCTTTGTTGTTTCCTGGATGATGACCGCCAGAAGGGCCGCAAGTTGGCACGCGAGTGGCAAAGGTTCGGGCGGTACACGGCCAGCGTGATGCGCCAGGAGGAGGTGGCGGCGTATCAGACCAAGTTGCGCGAGAGCTTGATACCAAGCAGCATGAACTTATCAAGGACAATCTGGAGCTCAAGGTCAGATTTTGTGGTCTGTAGAACATCAAATTAAATCTAATCCCAGCTAAGAAGTCTCTGTGTATATATTCTTAAATCAATGGTGTTTAGTGGCTATTCTACTTTTCAATGAATCTTTTTTTATGAAATAAAGTGGAACATCAAAGAACCCAAAAGAATATAACGAAAGAGGTAGCACACAGATGGAAGTACAGGCCTTGGTCTTTAACCCCTAAATCAATACGGTTCTTCCTTGGCCGGAGAAACATATAGACAGACACGGACTGTTCTTTTACCTTTTCAGGTTACCAAATCAGTTTTTCCTTGGAATATAAACTTATGTACCATTTTTCAAATTTTAGGTATTTCTATCAATAATTATCATACACACAGATAGGTGGACAGACAGGCAGGCATACAGACAGACAGATAGATCGACAGACTCAGAGAGGGAACCATGTACCATGTATCAAGTCTATAAGACTTCTACCAAGTGCACACAGAGGTAGACGGACAGACAGACAGGCAGATTCCTCTTTGACCTTTTAACGCCAAAATCAGTAGGGTTGGACTAAGAAAAAACTATGTAACAAAGTTTAAAGTCTCTAGAACCTCAGCGTAGATTACGGGATATGAAGGACTTAGTTCTCAATGCATCAACCTAAGTTTATTGCACGCCCCAAATTCCACTAATATGACCTGCCTATCTTTGTACCTTCAACAATTTTCCATGAGTACATCACCAGGCTTTGAGATTCCAAATAGGGTTCTCCTAACCTCAAAGCGTTTCAAAATCCCAAAATAATGTGTTTAAAGTTTTCTGCAGTTGATTACATACTAGTTTACACATAGGACTTTCAGTAGTACGTTCTATGGTCTGTAGGTGTTCCCTTAATTAACAGTGTCCAGTAATAAGAGAAATTACCTGTGTCCAAAAGGCCTTTGTTTAGCTTAATCAGTTAGTTCATGAACTGGATGTTAGTGCATCTAACATCTTTCTTACCAAATGAATGCCCAGAGAAACTCTGCCACCAATGACAACGCGTATCTCTGAACCATTTCATAATACATTTGTAAGCAGTTTATTTGCTTATACCACAAATCAGTTCAGGTCCAAGAAGTGCTACTTTGAGCCATTTCTCACTATTTTGTCAATGAGTTTCTTAGCCCCTAAAATTTCATTGTATGTTACTGAATAATAAACTGTAATGTACTGGATTATGATTAGCTAGAATGGATAAACTTTTAAAAGCATTTCCATATCACCTTTTTTTCCCCTGACTTTTTTTACTTCAAAACGTCTAAGGAATAACGAGAAATTAATGTAGGCTTCGCAGTTTCGC
>NW_025784257.1:0-26664 GCF_021130785.1 Homalodisca vitripennis
ATGTATAATGGGTTTACAATGCTACAGACTGCATTAACAAATATCTTAACCTAATGTATATATTTAAAAATATGTATTGATGTACTTTATAATTTTCAAGTACTGGTTTACTATTAAATATTTAACTAACTAATGGTTAGCATATCCTCGATACTATTACTTCACAGAACATCATAGTTATGAGTATGTATGTACGGTATGTATATAAGTAATATTGGTTTAGGAATTGACATTTAAAAAATTATTTATGGCTGAAGAAAATGTATATAATTTTTAGTGTGTAATCAAGAAGTCATAAGAAAAACTAGTAACTTAATATATAACTTGTATTAGTAATTTTTACTTCTCATGCACGTGCCTTATACTCCTGTACGTTGGTCATGAATAACCTAGTAGTTATCGTTACTACACAGCTCAAGCGTTATTTATGAACAGTTATTTGTTCCTCTTATAAGTATAAGTGATGTCGAATGATTTAATCAAAAGTAAAGTATAAGAACGTCTTACTATATTGGTTACTGACAATGTTTGAGTTTACTCCAGCAGGTCCAGCCAAACACGAGCTGCAAAGTCCCAAGACACAAACCATTCTTGATTAAGCTGCTGCCGTTCCACACAACAGTCACTTCAGGAGCAGACGCTTCTCGTGCTCCTTATTGTTCTTTGTGTCCCACAGGAAACTTGAGATAGAAAATGGAGTTGCGAGAATCTTCAGTTTAACAGAATCCATCGCCTAAATCAGTATCAGCTCAAAAGTTGGTTACACGATACAAATGTATAAGTACAAGACAGTAGATATCTTATTTACTGGTTTTGATAATTATTTAATCAGTATATTCTAGTCCACTTCAAAACAATCTTTTCCAATCCTCTAGGAATAGGGTTTCAAAATTTATTTTAAAAACATGCATCACTCTGTATAGCACTGGGCTACTTTCAAATATATCTGAGATAAAGTCATCGTCTACTCGTAGCTAAGTAAGATACGATTTTCCCTATGTATACATCTCCGTCCCTGTATAAAATATTAAAAGTATTAATTTGTAATTCTATGTTCAAAAAGCCGATTTTAACACCTAAACGATTTATAAAATAGTGATGTGTTTCCTTATGGAAGAATAATTACTAGATTATGGAATGTCAGATAATATTTTGAAGAAATTTTTCTTTTGCTTTTTTAATCGTGATAAAAAGTATCGTTCCGTACTTGTCTCGAAATTTCAACTGCGATGCTCGATGGTATTTTTTTGCTTCGCTTCGCGTATAAATCGCTTGCCATAAAATGTTACTTTCAAAAGTATTAATGAAATGTACCATTTATTGTACCATTGTGCAGTTGCAATTATAAAAATTGAGTCAAATTAAAAATATTTTAAAAATACTGTAAAAGTGTAAAAACCTATAAATCAAAGTTAAATATTATAGACCATTTGAAGAGATATACGTTAAAATCAACATGTAGATATTATGGTTTGTATCGAACTAAAATAACGTATAGTGGTTTCGTTGAAATAGTAATTAATAAACGCCACACAGTTAGAAAATTTCTACTAAACGAAACTCATTTTAGAGTTTAAAGTAAGCAAATAAAAACAATTAAAATAGATAGTAAAAAAACTAATTCTTAGCTAATCTTAGCTAGTACTCATTTAGATAAATCGTCATGATTGCTTTGTTGCAGCACCTACTACATATATTCACAATAAAGAATTAAGATTTTACGACTATCAATAAAATAACCTCTACAGAATGTCCATTGACTCATATCCATAGCTTTTTATACACGCCTTAAAACATACTGAAGAAACCAATTATTATTATCGTATCATATTATAAAGAATCATCAAATGTGCATAATTTAATACCAAGTATATATTTATTTTGATAAAATGACATTATATAAACTCTAAAACGAAAAACGACTTTTACAATTGAATCAGAGAGTTTCCAAGTTGATTAACCACCAACGACTACAAAAACACGAACAAAAATACAAATCGTGATAAAAAATATCTCCAATGAACATTTGGCTAATAAATAAATCCGGTCTGTTTGGAAAAACTTGATTAAAGAGGAAAGTGAATCTGCAAAGAGTGACGTGAAACAGATTTATTGTGATTTTATTGTAACAGATTCAAAAAAGTCCATCAGCAGCCTTCGTGTATTTTTGGAACGATGCTGTGATGTACGCTTTATTTTTGAAAATTGCATGTTTCAGAAAGAATTATATTATATTGTTCTTGTTCCTGCTTCAACACATTTTCTAAAATAATGTTTTATTAATCTACAACTCAATGGTATTATTACTGTATTATTATGGTATTATTATAAATAGAGTTGAATATTCAATAAGACTTTGATTTTATAACTGTTGGTAATTCTCATTTTCTTATAATGACATCATACTAGAATTCCGTTCAAAATTCATACTTTGGTATAAATCGCAATGTTAAAGAAGATATAATTTTAAAGACTCTAAAGTGACAAAACTAAAAATAGCAATAAGACATAATAAATAATTAAACGGATTTTTAAATAGTAGGAAAAATTTACTCCGAAGCATTTCGTAGAAAATTTATTATGCCGTTGATTAAAGTCTCAGATTAAGATATCTAGATAACAAATTAACGTAGCATGAAGTTAATTGATCAAGAGTTAGTTTAACAATTACTTATTAATCTGAATATCTCTGTGATAAACGTTTTAGGCCAGAGTTCAAGGTCAGAACTTTTTATCCATTTTCCGTGTAAAACTAGCATAATCTGTTCGATATTTAGCTTCTTTTTTTCTTTTTTTTTAAGCCTTATTCTGTTCGTCCTCATGGGCCACTGGCCTGTGCGAGGATCTTATAAAACAGAATAAGGAGGAGAGTCGATACAGTACAAGGTCGATGGTACTGATAAAAAGTGCAAGAGTCAAAGACAGGATTCGAACCTGCGCTATCTCTAACTCAGACTTAAAGTCCAACGTTTTAGACCACACGGCCATCGGCACTCCCAAGCAATGAAAAGTAGTGCAGTAAATTTAACTGCAGAATCCACCACATCTTTGTACCCTGTATTGTGGTTAGGGTGAGAGAAAATAAGAAGTGAAGATGATAAAACGTGTATTTCAAGAATAAAATTTACAAAATTACCGTAGACAATACAATTTAAACTTCTTAGAAAGAGAATGAAAGCTTTCGTTAATACGTACATTATACTATGCATAATATATTTTCTGTATATTTTAATATACATTTTAATT
This sequence comes from Homalodisca vitripennis, assembly GCF_021130785.1. Classification (NCBI taxonomy): domain Eukaryota; kingdom Metazoa; phylum Arthropoda; class Insecta; order Hemiptera; family Cicadellidae; genus Homalodisca; species Homalodisca vitripennis. Next base: position 3,247 of record NW_025784257.1, read on the forward strand.
TTAGAGTTGTTTCTTTTATCACAGAACCAAATAATACCACTTCAAATTTGAACATTTTCAAACGCTTTAAAGTGATTGCTTTGATGAAGGAAATTATTTCGGTATTGTTTACCTGAGTTTTTAACAGCCACGCAATAATATAACACTGTATTTTAAGATCATAAAGCTGTAATCAGTCTACAACCTAATTTACCAATAAACCCCTTATTTTGTAAATAAATAATATAAATATGCGCCAGGTGGTTTCAATTGCAGACACTGTAGTTGCGAGACGTATTATAAACTACTCACATAGGAGTGTCAGGGCTGCGGTAGAAGCACATTTCCACCTGTCAATAAATCGTACTTTACTGTGATGCTATGACGATGTGCCTGGTGCTGATATACTGAACGGTGTATCGATAATTTTCCTGTCCTACTGCAACACATACCGATTTCTGCTATCAGTCTTTGTTAAATTGTTTATTTACATTACAAGTTCTTATTTATGTTAACTTTTTGCAAAAACAATTACTTATTGGTCAAAAGTATAAAATCTAATAATTTTATATATTACAGTATCAAAGGACTTAAAGCCCGTAAATAAAGGGCTATCAGGACTGATTACTATTTGAAAATTTGTCCCCTGTATTATTACAGTTAATTCTTGTACCAAGTACAACCCTGGTACCAACTTTCATTCCCTACGGCCTTTATATTAAGATTAATTCACAGCTGCACGGGCAAATGGATATACATAAGATGGACGCCTTTGAACTTCTGACTGCAATACCATTAGAGTTCTTCCTTTAGTAAGAGAAACGCACATACCAAACTTCATGTCCATACGACCTTTCTGTTAGTAGTTATCGAATAAAAGGACAATCGTAAAAAATACTGCCCGGATCGTAATATTTAACGCTTTCAGAACATAAAATACAAAACAAGTTTCAGAAATTCAACATACGTTTTAAATGCAAATTTAAATTCTAGTTGGATGTCTTGGAGTAATGTTTCAATTATAATAGGCGTTTTGTTATTTCAGGGTTAAAATAAAAATATAATCTTGCAATGATCAGACATACTCTCATCCATCAATCCATTGGTTCATCCTAACTTTCATATTATTTTATAAAATTAATTGAATGTTTAATTTGCTCCTTAATTATTTGATATTGGTAGTTCTGTATATGTAATCTATATACAAGATATTTCTGAATTATCCGGAAATATTTTGCGAATTTGTTCTTCGTGTCAATACACGGGTAAAAAATACTTAGATTACCGATTTAGAATAAGGCTTTTCTTGGTTTGAATGGACGATTAATAATGAATAAAAAAGGTAAAATAAAATTTTTTCTTACATCAACATCATTTATTGACCTTCTTTGTGTTAGGTAATTAGATTTAACTTGTGTTATTTTTAAGTAATTTCAAAATATTAGTAGTCTTTACGGTGCTTTAAAATATTCAGTCGTCCTCCATATTACAATGTGAAATAATAATATATTAACTGTTCTTTTGATTTGATACGGCATCTTTAATAGTTTCTGAAGTATCACATACACACTGAAAACTAAGTATTTCTATCCTATGTTAATATTACATGTTTTATTTGTTTTGACGCAAAAAAAACAAAATATTTTCGGAGCATTAGGTGACTTTTGCATCCACAACGCTCAGCCAAAAATATGAAAAATAGAGACAAAATATTGCTTCTTGTACTCTAGAGAGGGACGAATGAAGCATTTTTCTCTTTGACTAAAGGTGCTCCAAAAGTTGTCAAAATGCCTCAAAAGGTATGAAATGCAATAAAAACATGCAGTTAATTGAAAAATCCTGTTAAAATGTGATTTAACCACGAAAATAAATAAAAAATTCAAAAATTTTAAATTCAAAATAAAATTTAAATTTAAAAATAAGATAAAATCACGAAAATACATTAAAATCCCATTTTAAACGTTATAACCTGACAGCACTCATTATAATTTATTAATTTCAGTTCAATTTTAAACTTCTTTTATTGTATACATTGTATAATATTTTGCCATCCAAGTGTTCTTCTCTGTAGCGATAGGGAACAAAGCATCAGGAAATCGTAAATTCTGCTGCGAGCTTATTAAATTACTCACAGTAGGCGTTCTCTTGTATCTCATACCTCGTCTGCATCTCTCATCTGCAAGTAAAACAAAATATTATTCTGATATCCAAGTGATCTTTTCTGTAGCGATAGAGAACAAAGCATTTTGAAATGTGAAACTCTGCTGCGAGCATATTAAATTATACACAGTGGGCTTTTCATACGTCGTCTCCAGGCATGTAACAATCATTATTATTAACTGGCCACCCTACTTTTAAAAGTAGTCAGCCAATTTCCCAAAATGATAATGTTTACAATTGTTTGTATATGGATCGGAAATAAATTCATTTATTCATAAATTCATATAATGTTAACACGACATGTGCTACCTAATTGTGCTATTTCACCGGGAAGTGACAAATAATATAATGGTGGTAACAAGATATTTTTTTTTGTTTTGGAGGGTACAATGGCATATTACACGTATAAATAGCCCGCAACGATCATGCGAGTAGGTTGACATTTCTATAATTGTAACACGACATGTGCTACCTAATTGTGCTTTGTCACCGGGAAGTGACAAATAATATAATGGTGGTAACAAGATATTTTTATTTGTTTTGGAGGGTACAATAATATTACACGTAGAAATAGCCTGCAACGATCATGGGAGTAGGTTGACATTTCTATAATTGTAATACGACATGTGCTTTGGTATCTGGAAGTGATTGCAGTGTATAACAATATACGACATATATTCGGATATTATTAGATCTATCCTTCATCAGGATTTTTGTGACTTGTAATTTGTGAAATAAATCAGCTTTCTTAGATATTGTGTCTAAATTTCTTTCGTCAATCGCTATGGCATAAAATCTTAGTTGCTCAGAGGAAAGTAAAATAAACAGTAACATTGTTTCTAAGTAACTAATAAAACTACAACATATGTATATTCTCTTGTATTGGAGAAAGAACAAGCAACATTTTGTATTATGAAATAGAAGCAGGAAACCACTTATCTCACAGCTGCTAATAAAGGAAACAAATTAATGCTTGTACTATCAAAATATAAAAGTTTTCAGATGAAGAGAAATCACCCTTTACCATGATATTGTTAAGGTTCGGCTAGTATCGGCAGGTTATAACGTCCTTTATAGCGCTTTGTTTTATATGGCTTCAACTATTCAAGGTGCCTCAAAACCTACTTCTAATAAAGGAGAATATGTTTGTATCAATTCAGCCAATATTTATGCTTAAGCAATCTAAATTACTGTATTAAAAAATACTAAAACAATTTCATTTTGGACATGGATATGTGAAATTTAGTAATTTATATGACAAGGAAAGTCTAAAATGTCCTGTTACTCGACATGTTTGTGATTCACTTAACCACAATTACCCTGTTAGTTTCAAATTGGATCATATCTAATAAATTTATACAATTACAATCATCAAATAAATAATGAAACAACCTAATTAATATTTAACGCTGACGCAATTTATTTTATTTTAAGTAGAAAAGTCCGCTGGCCTGGCGCGTTTTGCAAGACTTGATGCCCATTGGATTTGTTATTGCTCAGAAAGTTTAACAAGGGCTAAGAGCAAGATGATATTGAAGTTGTTGGAGTGAAGCAATATCAAAACTTTTTTTATGTTATACTTAAAAACTGACTGTTTATGTTCTACATTCCATATTACATAAAAACAAAATGATGGAATTTATTGCATTATTAATTATATTAGTATTGCGTTAAAAAATTACAAATTCCATCGACGAACTGATGCTTGAAGGTGGAGAAGTATGATAGTGTAAAAGCACTGCTGGTGCTTCAAAGAAGACTTTGTTATCATATGAAATATACAAAATAACTGTCTCCCACATACAAGGTCCGAATATTTCCAACTACTTCGGTGACGAACTTGATGACAAGTCCACATTCAGATAGGTACTTCCGTTTTCCATAAAGAAACATCCGTTTTTCAAACCTTCTCGACCAAATTGGTGGGCTATTCTTGATCTTCCAAACTTAGAGAAGTTTTTGGTCAAGATGTAAAGCACTGTCTTTAGCACGACTGATGATGAATCCCTCCTGTTCCTCTAAAACTTTTATTTATAAATTCGTAAACTAACCCATAACAACAGTGTATTGTATGTATACAACCAGTTGCCTTTGGCATGTTTTTGCATAATAAAGTAACCTATCAATTCCAATTTATTCAAGTTATTAAGTAAAGGTTCCTACTAAAGTTAGTGCTTTTTAAATAATTTGAAAAGTATATGAGTGTTCATAAATGTATAATAAAAAAAAAATATTAAAACCACAAAATGTTCGGTTAAAATGTATGATTTAAAAGCAACTCTTGACATTATACGCTCCAACTATCATCAACTTCAATAAAATGTTTACAACAGACTTTAGGCTGTAATTATAGCAGAAACAAATTAACAGTTCCTAACTGAAGTATTGGTAACCCATAACTTTGTAGTAACTCTTTCCATTCAATTTTTCGTGTTATCTTTTTTCCAGACCTCTCTGTATTTTTTTCTTTAGGACAACGTATGACATCTAGTTTACATAAATAAACGTATAAACATATTCTAAAAATAAGTAAATATCTTATTTTTAAAGTTGAAATTTTTTAGTGCCAGAAAATTATATTATAGTTGTCAAAATATTTGTACCACAAATGTAGCATCTTTTATTAGAACATAAACAACTTTAACAATGTTAATAGTCTTTATTTTATTTATCTTATAATATTAAAACTGCCCGCCCCATTCTTAAAAATTTTAATGTTAACTATTATAAATATATTCTTGATCTCATATTGCAATAATAGCAATTGTGTCAAATTAACATTTTTCCTTCTTTACAGTTTTGCTGAAACAAAATCTAAAAACTATACAGACAGTAAACTAAGAACTTCTGATCTGTGGTTATATTTTATTTGATTATTTGAATTTTGTTTGCAATCGACCAAAGGGACAGATCCTCGAAATGTTACACGAAGAGTTCGTAACACCCTTTAATAATTCACAAATAACAGTCAGTCAGTGCCTAGGGGGCAACCAACTGGACACAAACTTTACTCACGCTTTAAATAACGGAACAAGTAGCAGTTCGGTTTAGACTGCAGTAACAGTACAATAACAATAAAGGACAAGGCTATGGGTCATTGTTGACGTTAGACCTTGTGACGCAACAATAACATTGCAGCATCTTGAAACAAGACACGCGATGAACAGAATTTGCATACAGTGCTAGGTATGGCCACTGCCATTTTTGGAATAGAAATATTCAGGATACTGTTTGTTATTTATTTGTTTTTTTAGTTGTTGATTGCATTTTAATAGTGTAAATATCGATCTAATACATAACATAATACACCAACAACAATAACCTTTCCATAATGACGGTTTATTCAGTTTCCTCCAAATTGAGGACTTTTTGGGAAAAAAGTTTGATTGCAACTCTGTGAAATGCCATTAACAGCATTGCATGATCGCATCCACATGCAACGTTAAACATAATCGATCTCAAAGTTTACTGCAAGCTATTCTTGACACTTAATTACCACAATATAGTTATACTTATTGAGGAGTTTAGTTATGTGATCTACATACATGTATTGCGTAATCAGTGCTATTCTGAGTTAACTGTTACCCTATTGACATAGTCTATTAAGCGGTTAAATGTAAAGCGACAGTTTGACACTAATAGCTCTAAGTCCGCTTATCTGTTGTAACTTGTGCCTCCTAACATCCAACAGCTAGACCACACTTTAAATCGTCTGCCGTTGTGGTTTTGGGACACGTACCGCGTTAAATATATTTGACTAATTTTGTTTTAACCTGTGACTTTAAATTTTCAGTTTAACTAGATTCAAGGTTAGTTAATAATAATTAATATACATTTTTAGCTCAATTGATATTACTTCGGCCTGGAAAAATTAACGTCTAAGTCGGTATGAGTACGCACAATTAAAATACACAGAACGGTAGGCTTGAAATTTTATATAAGGCTTCGTTTATATACATAGCAACTCTAAGAGTTCAAATAATGGTCTATGTCCACTCCAATGCAATGAGGCTTCGCGTTAATAGACTATTTTTTAAATTGTTCCTTTATGGGTGACCATTCATGAGAATAAACAAAATTGTACACGACTAGAACTCAATAAAATGACGCTATACACAATTGAACTAACTATCATGTTTTGTCGAAAGCGTTTCCGTTGCACAATTCATTTTTATATAGACAATTCAAGAGTTCGATGATGGCGCATCATCCCTTTCACGGAGTAAAACTTTGCATTAACAAAAGCCTATAACTCATGATAAGTATTTAAAGAAATAAATTGAAATATAAATTTAGTATATTTTGCTTAATCCAAATAATAAAATTCCTCTTTTGTTTGTGTAACTATCTGCCTGCTTTTCTTTAACGCTAGTAGTTGTAAGAAAACGAATTAAGCTATGGAATTACAAATTTGCATGTAACTTAAATTTCTTCATATACAAGAATTTATTTTATAAAGGTGAACGTCTATCCATTGGATATTTTTGAGCATTATTGCTGTCTATCTGTCATTACCCTGTGGGGGGGGGGGGGTTTCTTTCCTGTCTGCCTGGGACTGTAAAAATTCAATATGATATGTTATGCAATACTCTCTATTGATGTATTATTTTTTTATTTTGAATATCTGGTTGAAGTGCTATATTTTACATAATGTTTTATAAGTGAACATGCCGGTCCACGCGTAATTCTTGATCACGTTGCTGTCATACGTAAATATTAGTTTTGGCCGAAATAAATGTTTATAGGGAATATTATATCCCCAGTGGTATTTATGGTTATTTCACTAAATGTTTCCACAAAAAAAAAATTAACGCAAGATATTTTTATTTTTTGCCACCTCTGTGGCGTTTTCCAGAAATCATACCTAAGGCTGAAAAAAATGTTGGGAGCCTTATTCTACTGTGAAGTCTGTTTAAAAATCGATCACCTGCATCACACGAGATACACATACACTTATAACTTTTTTAAAATGTCAATCCAGACGTAAAAGGACAAGATTTATACACAGTCCCAACGTCACGGAGCCCAAATACCTTTTTTGCTTATGAGTTTTAGATGGTAAATCAGATGAAATTTAAAAATCCCCTTGAGTAAAACCTCAACGTAGATAATATTATCGAGGGGTTAATTGGCTCGAGTTTAACTAGAACCGAGGAAAGGAAAGCGAGTAATTCAATATTCAATATTCAGCACAGATGGAATACCGCCGAGAAAGGAGCCTACCAGACGAGGCTAAGTTGGATAAATCCGCTTAGTGAAAATCCACCCCAGAGACCAATATTATTGTAATAATGGCACAGCTGCTTGGTGTACAGTACATTAAATATATAACACTTTGTGTAATTTGACCTGTTAATAATTCCTGACACTGTACTTAAAGTGCAGTTCAGGGCATGAGCACTTCCAATATCAAACAATTTTGGTTAAAATCCAAGTTTTGAAGATGAAATAAAAAGTGGAAAGGCAGAGCATGACCTGACCGACAGAAAGTGACCACTACTTAAAAAAAAGTCTATGGAAAAATCAAATATATACTAAAATACATGGTAAAATACTGTCTTGAATAATACTGGCTACAAATAATATGTATTAAATTATTGAATCCCATTGTAAAACTGGTTATCATACTTGTAATTATGGCTCATCGAAACCATAAATGGAATTTCAGCACAGTAAATATTGTTTCATACTTCTGTTATTAAATTAGTTTGTCCTGACGAAAATTAAAAAAGAGGATTAAAAATTAATTGATTAGATCTTAGCTAACGGAAGTCTTAGTGTAATTTTTAACCCTGCATTAAAAGTAATCTCATTTGATATAAAATGTATAACCATTACTCAAATACATTCTGAGGCCCTTAACTTTATATTTATGTAAAAATTAAATTACATAAATACAAGGTTTTAATAATGAAGAAATGTCAAACCAATAATTTAATGTTTAAAAGATAAATTAAGATTTTATGACTGTCAAATGATAGAAACCTAAGTACAATGAGACATGGAATAAAAAGATAGCAAGATTTAGTTGTTATGTTCAGTTATATACATAACCCAAATTTTAATTTTTTAGAATAATCATGGCGACAAAAATATAGTAATTATTACTGGCCTTTAAAATTTGTTGGTCCAGTATCATTTCCACTACAAACCTTGTAATTTTCAAAATAAGAAATAAAAATTATATCCTCCCCCTAGCGGCTACAGAGCGAACAACCTCGGTGGTGAACTTTAACGTGACAAAACTCCCCCCCCACCGGCAAAACATACAACCATAGCCCGCCAAAAGAAATAGTCACTTCAAAAAGGAAATATTGATACGGACAATCGGACTGACTATTCTATGATATATCGATAGAATATGGGATATCCAACATGAAAAATAAAATAATTTTACATACAGATATACTAACACCTAGGATTATTGGTCTGCTCTATACGGTGTCAACTTATCCGCAGTCTGTATTATGTGACTATTTAAAAAGGCTAAAATTTGATTGGCTGAGCTTTAGTGAGCCTATCTCTCAAGAGGAATGGGCAAATATTAGTTTCTGTATGCTGTCTGTTTATCATGCACGTATTTATCTTAATATATAGCAATACTTTGTTGTCTGAGGCGATTATCAGATTATAGGGAAGATGTTTTATTTTGCACCCAAAATATTTTTGTGTTAAATGTATATTTTGTGTCGTTGTATTGATTTCCTTAAAAAATCTACGTTATATGATTGTAGATCAAATTTATAAAAAAACGAATGTCTTTTACTTTGCAAAACATGGCTTAATTATATTAGCCAGTAAATTTAGTTGTTAATAAGAGTACCCTGAACTAATATTGTTGTAGTAATACTGAGTTTTATTTTGTATTTGTGGACTGTTGCAGTGTGACACTTTGAAAATTTGTGTAATAGTAGAACTACATTGGTCCGGTTGTCCGTATTGATGAATTAGGAATTTTATTTTAAAGAGACTGTATACAAGATTTTATTATAACTTAGAATCATTATTAGTTTTCCCTTTAACGTAAAAAATACAATCCTAAAACGAAAACAACAATACCCTCCCTATGTTAATAAATGACAGGCTTATAACCATATTTTATTAATGTTTCATAATTAAGTGGCTACATGTAAATAAGTATGGATTATTTATACAATCTAAGATAAAATTGCACTCAACGGAAAGGAAACTAAAGATTTCACAAAGACGTAATGTCGGATCCGTGATTGCGGTTTTGTGGTGTATTGCCATCTTAAAGGCAGTGCGTGCACGAGAATACATGATGCATTTCCATTTAACAAACCAAGCCAACCCTCCGCATCAACATATAAATAAGACGCCATTCTACAATCCATTCAGCATGCTCTGAACACGATCGTCAGCAGCACCGGTCACATGAAGCGGGAGCAGTGCTGAACACGTAACCGCATCGTACAAGGATCTTGTTTTTAATTCAATTTACAATCATCCACGTACGAATAGGAGTACATATCCATATAATTAAAGCACAACGCGGAAACTTAGTCTGCTATGTCGAAAGTTGTCACCCGTTCTTAGTGCTTTACCCTCTGTTACTACGTTTAAAGCAGTCAAAATATTGATTAAGATAATTTTTATACTTTGTTAAATTTTTTCTCATTGTATAGTCCATATAAATTTTTTTTCAATTATATAAAAACTTATTGAATAAAAATTAAATACTATTCTATATTAAATTTATCCTATTATCCGAAATATAAAGTCCGGAAGCATTATATTCGGTTTAATCACCATAATTGTTGGATTGCTGTATCATCTTCGAGATGTTCTTACATGAGGAAATAAGTGCAAACTTTTAAGTTTTTGGCATGTTTGGACCGTAGATGGGGACTTTTATATTTAAATATCAGATTTAGTTTATTTTAAATTTTGCGATATGGTCAGTATATTTATTTTGCAACAGCTTTATTGTTTTTTATCTAATGGGAAAATATTTGTGTTACATTACATTTAAAATGTACTACTTACTTTTTACTACAACCTCCATAAACCGTGGTTGGCAGCCTTAGTGGTTTTACACTTTTTTGAAAGAAAAGGAATAATTTGTAATACCATTTGATTTGAGGACGTTCTACTCTCCCATTTGCTGATAGTTTTTGCTTATTTCTAGAGTTCCCCTTATGGTACTCAACCCTTCTTTTCTAGTCCAAGATTTAAATATAACGTGATAAAATTTTAATTAAATTTTATTGAAATATTCTACTTTTATTTTTTGTAATCATTTGTAGATCTTTTTTAAAGAGTCTTTCGTGGTGGTGTTTTTTGAATGCCAAAGAAATACATCCTAAAACTAGAAAATGGGTATTTTTATTTTCGCGAAATATAAAAGTATTCTTTTAGTAATTTCTTTGCGCAACAGATTTTCAAGAACGTCCAGGTTTTTTCAAACCTTAGAGGTAAAAGAACTTTTATAACAGTGCTGGATAAACTTAACTAAACAAGCTGCCCCAATTAACAAATAACGGATAACTGTAGGATGTATCATCTTTTTTAAATTTTACACAACACGCATAAATTCCTTAATTGCACCAAATCCAATAGTCCAAAAAGGTAACAAACCTGCATGAAGTTAATTGAATTGTACTGTGAACAGAAAGCATCAAATCAACTCTAAGAGTTGAACCACCTGTCAAAGTCGTTGTAACTGTATGGGGGGGGGGGGGGGAGTTGTGGTAAACATTTTTAATTACTAAATTGATACATCTCTTTGTGGTCATAACTCTGTACGTCAAACTTGTATAATGATGGATCCAATTAGAGATTAATTTCTGTCATCGATTTTGCAACGTTATCAGAACTGCACTCGTCAAATGTGGTCTGTTTAATATAAATTAGCATTCTCTTTGTCTCTTGTAATTATCGGATTTCACAGGGAGAACATCAATACTTATGTTAATTATGTTTAATAATTTAACACAATTAACCATAATACTGAAATGTTGTTGGGTTAATATGTGTATGGTCATCTTTGAAGGAAATTTTTTATTTTACTATTCTCGGATGGTTGGCTAGTATTTCCTGACAGATATTTTCACGGGCATCATAGTGTTGACATCAGTTTTTTAGTAAAACAAAAAAAAACAAATCTGACAGTCTCATTTCTGTATAATTGTAACATCACTAACGTTGCATGGCTATACGAAGAGATATTGATTTACTGCTAGCTACCAAGCTAAAGGTTACTTGCATCTTATCTATACAGGGTGGAGTCTGGACCACTGCGTTGCAGTATTTACAACTGTCCCTTACATAACTGACTTCCACCACTTTTTCTATCTTCATTTCTCCATAATTTCAGGCATCATCCGAATCCATTTAAAATTATTTTAAATTTTTAAAAAATTGCCCCTAAAGGGCCGCCCAATTTGGGTGGGGGTAGGAGTGCTTTTTGGGGAATTTTCAAATGTAGAACATAGGTCGTGTGATACATCAATTTAAAGGTCTAATTACACCGAACATTTTGCCAAAAACAAAAGTTAATTATCTTTAACCGTATGTACAGGGTGTACCAAAAAGTTTTGAAATAGGACTTTAAAATAAAGTACCGTTGATATAACCACTAACCCTATCAATACGCGAACAGGTCCAGATTTTTTTTCCTAACTTGCTATTGATCTATATTTCAATGCAATAATGTAGGGTACAAGGCATTTTTCACTGGATTTATCTAATTCAAAAATATTCAAAAATTTTAAGAATACATAAACTCCGTAAATTCGCCTTGGTAAAATAAGACATCTTTACTTTACTTTATAATACATTTTGTTTGCAAATGGTACTTATAAAGATTAGTTTGTGAATTGGCATTTAGAAATAAAAATTATGCCTGTCGATTAATTTCTATGTCTAAGGATATAATACATGCTAAACTTTGTCCAGAATAGTCCCATTAGGGTTTTGTGTGGTTGAATATCTAATATATAAACCATCCGAGAAAAGCATACAAATTTTTCCCAACCTTTGGCACATAAAGGATGAGACGTGAAAATTATATTAGGAATTTTGTTAATATTGGACTTTCCTTAATGTGAATAACTTAGATACTTTTGTTTGTGTTTCAGCTATTCAAAAAGTAACATTCGTAAACATAATTTAAATCAAGTATTAAAATTCCGTTGACAGTGACGGTAATTAACAAAATGTTTCAGAAATTAAATTATCTCAAAAACTATATATTTTTGCCACATTTAAATATTTTCAAGTTCTCTGTTAATAAAGTTAATGACAAACTCAAACGGTATCTTCATATTTGTTCTTAAATTTATATAAGAGTACACTTTTCACCAGCAAAAAAGAATAAAACACCTCAACCACTAAAATAGTATTTAAGCGTCCTTTATTTTGTCAAACCTAATGAAATCTAGTACCATTACCGTTGGGTTTCGTCATTAAATTTTCAAACAAAGGCACTCTATTCTTGCGAAATTTCAATAAAAATAACGACTAAATAAGATATTTAAAATTAAACAAAATTAAAATACCCGAAGAACTGAGAAACGAAAGTGAAATTTATTTTTCCCAGTTATGTTTCCCTTTTGATTAGCCGAACATAATAATAACAAATAGTTAAAAAAGTTATACAAAATTAATCTCATTAAATACAGATTAAAAAATGGTGGCGAACAATGATAGTGATATTTTTTTAAATTATTAAAGTAAGGTAAAACATATTATGTATCAGCATTGAACGTTAGTGCTTATTTTTTGTGCGCCCACGATTGTATTCCTGAAGTATTACAAAACCCTCACGATGACAACTCTGTATATACCATATAATGTATTACGAGCGTTATACTTGTGTCGCCGCGAAAGTGGAACAATATTTAACCGAGGTTCAACCATTGTCCGTGAACCCGACTCTTGTATACATAACTCTCCGGGTTTAAGTGTTTTTACTACTACTCCGTCCTGTCACCCTTCGGCACTTGCTATTGGCTTTTTAAACGTTGTTAAAGTAATAGTTTTAGTACGGACACGTATAAGTTAGTATTAGTGAGTATATGACAATAATATTACTTTTTTATAAGTATCCCCATGATTTTATTGATATGCACACACATTTCTTTGAAAAACTCGTCATTAAAGTTGATATTAAAAAACGTAGTAAAACTAGACTAAATTTATTTACATGAAAGGGTACATGGTGTGTTTGCGTAACAAACTAGTATAAGGACCTAATTAATATAGAAAATTAATTTATTTTCCTAATTCAATATTTATAATTTGTAACGTACTACTCTGTACGTATTTTCTGTACCTCTTATAACGTACTAATCATATATTCATGTACCTCTTATAACGTACTAATCGTATGTTATGTATCTTCTTATAATCGTACTAATCGTATGTTCTGTACCTCTTAATAACGTATAAGTACAGTTATATGCTTCCTCGGAAGGAAAAATTAAATTGTCTTAAAATTAAAGTAAAACAATACCACTTTTAATATAGGCTACTATACTTCTTCTATGGAGCCGGGCCTATTGCCATTGCACTAAAGACCTACAGAGGATCTTTCGGCTGCAACCCCCACCCCGGAAGCCACATCACCTATGCACTCGTGACCAGTCTACAGGTTTTTTTCAGCAGTTCTACAAACCGCCGAAAGCAAACCGACCAGGGTCTTCCCTGAGGAAATTCTCCACCCCTGTCCCAAAACTACCAATGACTTGGCCGTACCTCTCCCTTATGCTATTTTCAGGGCAACATCAAGGAGCAGGTGATAATTAACCAGTGTTTTAAACATAATAAAACGTTCCGGTAAGTTAGGAAGGGAATTACTACAACGCATAGTGCGCTGAAATAAGTTTTATTGTTACCCAATTTTTTAACATTGATTATTTCACTCATAGTTATTTTTTTCTTTACGGTCTGAATAAATCTACTTGTATGAATAATATGTTCATTTATGTTAAAATCTCATATGACTGTACTCATCTTGCTTAAACATTTTTTCTGCTATGTCTTGTTGCCTTCATGGTTGCTCATAAGACATCCCCAGGAGGGTTCACTTCTGTCTGGTTTATACATTCCAGTTGAAATCACATGGACCGATGTATCAAACATCGGTTTTAAATCTAAGCAACCTTATGATGTCCAGGAACGGAACATCACTAACGGAGAATGTCGAGATATTGGGGTTCTAGTCTTATGCGGGAGATGACCGTTGGAGTTGGAGGGGCTCCTTAAGCGTTAAGGGCTGTTGCTAGCTTTAGACATAAGGATGTGTCACCTCCTGTCTGCTTTGACGGGGCTCGTACAGAGCTAGGCCTATCTGAAATGAATGCCCAAATTCCTTCCTCGTGGATGCCGGCCCCTACCCCCAACATTGCCCATCCAAAATATCCTGGTCACTCCGGATGAAGCGCAAAGGTCCTTTTAGATCAATTTCTCAGGGTCTTGTGCTATGAGAGTAAAACAAATAAATATATTTGCTAATGCTCAGCCAAACCCCTTTGAATGACATGCACCCTTATCGAACTCAGTGTTGCTACGAAATAAAATGAAGCCTAATGCAAAATTTAAAGTTTATAGGTCGGTTTGTTTCCGAGATGTCGTATGGACAGACAGAGAAAAATGAAATTTTCCCAGCCCCTCATGTGATAGGCTTCGCTGACGCTCAGCCAATGGTATAAAACCTACTCAAACTGCAAGTATGTGGCCATGTTTCTGTTCATCTTGACGTCCCCAAACAATAACATCTATAACATTTTTATTTAAATGCGATATTTCCTTTGTTTGTTGAAACTTTCTAAGGCCTTTACATAATAAGCAAATATGTATTCCATACTATTCTCTGAGAGTGTAGTAAAGACTTTTGGATACTGAATTATTCATTTTCTAAGAGTAAAAGTTATAACTTGTGTTTTAATGACTTTTCTTGGATTAAGAAAGTTAACTTGGTCCAGGTCCAGTGTTATTAGTTACAATTATTCATGTCCTTACAAAACTTGAGCAATAAAATAGCAGGAAATTCATCTGTAACGATGCCAGCTATGCAAAATGTTGCTAATTAATAGCCGAACGTTAAAATATGTATTACTGCACTGGAGTAGACAGGTTAGAGAACTCTAATTAAAATAATTGTTGTGCATTTGAAACGTATTTCCATTATTGTAATAATTAAACAGTAATATTATTAGTGATAAATAAACAAAAGCTCAGATCTACGTTGTCAATGAAGTTGTTATTTAATAATTAAATAATTACTTTAAATTTTCGAGTCTCTATATTTACCAATATCATAATCATACCAATAATTTTTATAACGAATATTATAAATATTTAATTTAAATTCTGATGGTAAATCTCTGAAATAAATACAAAAATATAACTTTCTCTGTAATAATAATAATTTCAAAACGTGGCAATAACATAAATAAATAACATAAAACTTCCAGCTCAGTTGGAAGAAACAGGTAGATTTTGTGGGAAGTAATCTCTTTGATAACTGAAATATTATTAATTTATTCTCTTGAGATTTATATGTAGTCCAAATATGTCATAACCCCTTTGAGATACCAAAAAAACTGTTAGTTATAAAATTTATAGTAAACCTTATAAGCGTTCGAGAAAACCTTTTGTTTTCTGTAAGTTCATAAATAGCGGCATTATGAATTTGAAAAAGTTTAAACGACCGCTATATTTAATAAAATGACGTACCGAGCTAGCTAAAGAAACGTAGTCAAGAGATTTAAAAAAATAAACTTTGCACTAAATTTTGAACTTGTTTCAGAATTTATTTCACCAGTTTTGGTGATAGAAAAGTTCTTATGGGATTTACATGTAAACATGTTTTGACAACGGTTTGAGATGCCATAAGAATATGTATTACTAATTTTGGAGTAAATCCTATAAATATTCCACAACACTTTTTTCTCTGGGTTCATAAATAGTGGAGTTGCCATATTTGAAGAAAACGATGTACCAAGCTGGGCAACGAAATGAGCCAAGAACATTTATTTCAACTATATAAACTTAGGCACAATATTATCTACAGTAATTAATAGTTTTAGGAACATTTCCGATTTTTTGTCGTAAAAAGTAGAAAATTATAACTTGTTTAGTGCTTTTGCATACGCAGTCTACCTAAAAACCAATAAATTAAATAAATATTTATAAAGGAAATATTACACATATATTAATTTTTAATTAATTACCTCTTCCAACGAGTGTAAAAAAATTACAAAGTACTTCTCAAAGTTACTTAAATCACAAGAGAAATACAATATTGTTGGTTTATTTATTCCATCATAACTAAAAAAATGGCATTTGTGTTTAAAATTATACCAATGTTCCATCTTATGAACACAACTGTAACTGGTTTTGCTAACATCTGATGTTCCTTTAATATTTTCTTTATTTAGGATATTTGTTATGTCAAGATCCGCAGAACTTGGCTGTTAAAATTGGCAAAAATGATTACTTGTAGTCGAAATTTTTCGTACCATTACGCTGATTGTCTAATGAAGATCCAGGTTGAAACTTTTGATTTTGAAAAGTGTTAAAGTATTTAAATTTATGACTCTATATATTTGAAATGATAATGTTGAAAAATCACTACCTTCATGTTTATTACTTCCTATTTGTCTTTTGTTCTATTAATCTCTATATTCACTCTGTATTTCTTATGAATTATCTCTCATCCTTTCTTCGTGTTGGTTTTTTCAATGGCTATAATTCTAATTTAGCATTATGCTCCAAAAGGAAGTTTTCTTTTTCATTTTTTTTTAATATAACGCTTTTTACAATCCTTAAATTAGCTGTAGTTTAAGAAAATAAATATATTCAAAAAGTAAAGAACCTATTTCTCGATAAGTGAATTCATGAGAAGTGTTTCCGTATTGACTCAACTTTAATACTTTTAGCGTTCATAGATTTTATTACACAACACTCAAAGGTTTTTAATGACATTAAATTCAATCAATGAAATACATTTCTGCTCAGGTTATGAAAGAGCTTGGTGTGGTTTTAAACGAGTTACTATAAATTCTGCTTTACTTGCTGAAGATAGATTACTCGATTTATTCTACTTGATTTAGTACTACTGTGCTATACTAAGAGAATTTAATTAGACCATTGAATTGCGAAGAAAATCAGACTATAAAAGAAAATCAGTTCAATTCTGCTATGCAAGTAATAAGTTTGTGCCAAAAAATTAAAAGGTTCTCACAAATCAAAGATTAACCAGTTTGTTTGTAACATTTACACTCCAGTAAATTTACCTTCCAAGGTAATAACAGTTCTAGACATCGACTTGGCTTCAGGCCCGCAAGATACATTATCTCCTTTGGCCCTAAAGTTGTTGTAGAAACATTGATTTATTCTTGTAAGTGGCTAACCCACATCAAGAACAAAGTTTATTTGAATTTACACACTCGTAACCAATGGCGTAATGTAGCGGGTACTTCTGTTATAGCAAGACATCCAAATCAAGCAACGTCGAGCGTGGCTGCTGCTTGGAAGGGTGGCCGCTGATTGATCCTGTTCTTGCAAACAGCCCGCCTGTCCGGCCATTGGTGGTGGGTGATTCGAGGGTAACCTTTAAGAGGTTGGTCCCCAAGTTAAGTGTTAGAGAGGGCTTCTTAGCCCTAAATTCACCTAGTAAAATAAGAACATTGTTTGACTTTGACTTTTTAACTTTCGACATTCTTGACTAACAGGATGTCCTTGCGTAACCATCCAGCATTTAGTCTAAAACAAACAATGTTTTTAACGATGTTAAATCGTATTTTATGAATATACATTTTTAGTGAGCTTCATGCTATAATATGTTATAACGTACGTCAAATGATATTAACAATAGTGCTAGACAGATTGAGACATGTTCGGAAAAAGCTCTTTCAAAAAGCCTTTAAACAAATTTATCCTCTGAATTTTTTAGAGAGTGGCCCATTTTAAAGAATTAGTATCAAATTATTTGGCTATATTTAGAAAATAGTGGTTGTCCTGGTTTAAAGTATTAAAATTCGCCATTAACTGATTAAAAAACGGGTTTTCCTAATGTTAAAGATTAAACCATTTAATATCTGAGACTTAAAATACTCAGAAAGGCCAAGGAGAGTATAATAGAATACTCGGAGGCACATCTCTGCTATTTTATGAAAGGGAAATAGAAAGTTAAATACATAAATCGGATTATCGAAAGACCCGTCAGACCACAAGGAGTACATATCGTACATAACTGCATGAAATGCGGCTAACAATATGAATAGTAATATATGATATTAATCGCATAAGTAAGATTAAGACGTCATGTTTACCATTTTCTGATTTCCTAAAGTTGAATTAATGCCTATTAACATAATACATGAAACTCTCAAATTTTCCACAAAATGGTTCTTTTTGCCTCTTCAGAGAGGTGCCCTACGAAGAATAAGTGGAAAATCGTCTGATAGGTGTTCCAACGAAAAATAAGTGGACAATAGTCAGAAAAGAGCTCCACAAAAAATAAGCGGAAAACCGTCAGAGAGGTGCCCCAAGAAGAATCAGGTGATAATAGTCAAAGAGGAGCTCCATGAAGAATAAGTGGGACTATCGCCAGAGAGGTGCCCCACTAAGAATAAGTGGACAATAGTCAGAGAGGAGCTCCACGAAAAATAAGGCGGCAAACGTAAATAGAACCAATGGTCTCGCTTTATACAATTTAAAATCCCTAATTCTATGAGTCAAAATATAAGAGAAACGTAGACAAACATGGAAAAATATTGGCAAATTAATGTAGTATTCTGAATACTAAATGCGCTAAGTAGTTTTATTCGTGGATTAAAAAAATACCTTTATTTCAAAATTGATTTAGTATAGAGATCTGGGTGTGTGACAAATATTTTTTATTTTAAAAAGTAATTTTTCTAATGGGGGAGTTCCATCTCAACTCACAAAAGCGTTTTTAAAATATTAACTAGGCACTCTAGACTCTTGCGATGTGATAACATTTTAACTAACACTATTCTAAATTCAATTTTAAGTCCATTTTGATAAATATTATGAATAAAATAAATGGATTATGTAAGAACCCAACAGATCGTACAGAGCTATCACACTTGGCGGGTGGGTGGACTTCCTACTGACAATAGACGTCTCCCTGGGACCGAAAGGAATCCATGTACCAAATTTCAAGTCTCTAAAACCTTTCTATCAAAAGATGAACAATCAGACGGATAGATAGATAATGACACGGTTTTAAGAAGAATGCGTTGGGTCCACAATGAAGTGAACTTATACACAAATAATATTCCCATATTAAAAACTTTACATTAAAATGAGCAATATAATTGGTCTTTGGATAGCAGTTTGAATCTAACGTATTTTACTAGTGCAATTTATTTTACTGTATATACTTTGTTATTGGTGCTCAGGTGTATTTAGACTATATTTATATCATCAATTGGACCAGAACCTTCTGGATCATCTACCATCCACTCTGTTTCTACAAGCTGTACTATAAGAAACCCTTCTACTCCGATCAATTCATCTGGCTGTTCGGTTCGAGTTGACTGTTTACTCGGGGTGAACTGAGTAGCCCTGTTTTTAAACAATATCTACAAATATGGATTCGGAATCGAAGTCAACATGCGTTCCTTGTTGTAGAAAAGTTATAAATACCGATGAAGGACTCCAATGTGATGGCCCCTGTGATCGGTGGTTTCATCGTACTTGCGTTGGGATTTCTAAGACTGAGTAATCTGAAAATTGCAAGCGATAATTCAGTTAAATGGTTTTGTACACGCGTGGATTGTGTTACCGCTCGTCTGTGTCTAGTTTGAATACAAATTCTTTCAGTACTTGCTCAAAAGATCGACGACCTTTCAGCCAAAGTTGACCGCCTCAAAACGATTTACCGGAAAATGTTAAAATTATCCAGGATGATGTCAAGGCTATCCATGACAAATTTGAACAACTTGAGCCTCGTATTGAGCGTCTTGAACACAGAGTCTCAGATATTGAGAGTAGAGTCGATGCAAGACAGGCTGGCGGTGGTGGTTTTGAGGAAACCCTGATGGAGATCAATGATCGTAATAAACGTCTGTGTAATGTAATTCTTTACGGTATTGCTGAAAGCTCCCAATCAAACACTGAATCTAAAAGAAAACACGACAAACAGCAAATTAAACAGCTTTTGTCTGAAGTTTACCAGGAAGCTAACCTTGAATCTATTAAATTCTTTAGAATTGGAGTATATAAGAAAAATAATTCCAGGCCGATAAAAGTCATTTTCCCTGATGCTGACCAAGCTCGAATTTTCGCCAAACGTTTCTCGGACAAATATGCAAATGGTGATGGTGGAATCAGCATGTCTAGAGATCGCACAGTTAAAGAGCGAAATCAATCTTCAGAAACTCAGAGCAGACCTTGAAGCGAGGAGGAATGCTGGCGAGAATGACCTGACTATAAGGTACATTAATGGAGTTCCCTCTATTTCCAAGTTGGAATAAAAAAACGCTTAGACTCCAACGGTCAAAAGAAAATCAGTGTGTTTTTTCAAAACGTCAATGGACTGAGATCTAAACTTGTAACCCTGCGCCAATCTCTTAGCCATTCCGTATATGATGTGATTGTATTGGTGGAAACCAACCTTACAGGGGATATAAGTAATGTTGAACTTGGTTTCTTCAATTACAGGGTGTATAGATGTGATAGGACCTCTCTATCGAGCCAGAAAACCAGTGAGTGGTGGGGTGATTGTGGCAATACGGGACCGGTTTGATTCCTGGGAACTCTCTCAGTCTTCTCTTAACATTGAATGTGTCTTTGCAGCCATGAAGCTAAAGAATTCTATTCTTGTCCTTGGTGGTGTATATCTGCCTCCTAATCAGAACTCTACCCAATACATGGAATTTGCATCTATTCTGGAGGAACTGTCAATTACCGTTCAAGACATACACCCATTATTGATTATTGGAGATTTTAACTTGCCGAACGTGGACTGGTCCGGTCTCTTTACCCACCTCAACACATCAGCCCAACGTATTTATGATGTTATGAATTTCATTGATCTTAAGCAGTACAATAATATCTACAATGATCGAGGTGTCCTTCTGGATTTGGTCTTTTCTTCTGTGAACTTGCGAGTCCTGAATGCCTCAGACCCCTTCTTCCTGTGGAATGTCACCATCCTGCGCTGGAAATGGACCTGGATATTAATACTTCAGAAAACCTCTACTATAGTGCATTTGTTCCCAATCTAAGGAAATGTGATCTAGCCCATGTGTTTGACTGGGTTCAGCGTCTGGACTATCCTGTGTTCGATAAACAGTGTTCCTGTCGAAGACTTATTTTCAGAATTTTGTTTCCAACTTAGCTGCAATATCAGGAGCGCATGTCCATCTAAATACGTTGGTAAACGAGCCTTTCCTGTTTGGTTCTCCCCTGAACTAAAAGCTGTGATCATCAGGAAGAAGATACTTCATAGGCGCTACAAACAAACTCTTGATAACCGTCTTTATTATCAATTCTGTGGTGTTCGTGCAGCATGTAGTAGACTAACGAGGGAATGCTACCTCAACATATATTCAGTCCATTGACTCATCTCTGAAGAGTAACGTTCGAGTCTTCTGGAGTTTTGTCAATTCTTCCAAGAGGACTCCATCACTTCCTTCTCGATTGCAGCTCGATCATGAATTTGCTGAAAATCCTCAAGACATCTCTAACATGTTTCGCCAAGTTTTTTTCCTCTGTGTACAAGGCTCCATCTTCATCTCCACCTATATATGACCTCAATATGCAGCATGTACCAACTCTCTCTTCCTGCTGTGTAACCTGTGTGAGGTGGAGGGTGTACTGAATTCGCTTGATGTGAACAAGGGAGGCTGGCCCTGACGACATCTCTCCATTGGATTATGAAATTCTGCAGTAGCGTTTTATCTCCTCACCTTACCTTATACTTCAACATGCTCATGGCTGCCGGAATCTTTCCCTCTAATCTCAAATTGGGTTATATAGTAACCTATCTTCAAGTCTGGTTCTCCCGCTGGACGTCAAGAATTATCGCCCGGTAGTTATTCAGTCATCAATTGCCAAGATCTTTGAATCCCTGGTTCTAAAGAGGTTGTCATTCCATCTGAAGGGTGGTTATCTGTGCTGAACAACATGGCTTTATGAAAGGACGCTCGACTACTACTAATCTACTAACCTTCCAAGATCACATTCTCACTGCCTTCTCAGAATCTCATCAGGTGGACTCCATATACACAGACTTCTCTAAAGCTTTCGATCGTGTAAGCCATGAACACCTGGTGGCCAAGCTTGAAGCTATTGGACTCAGTGGAAGCCTCTTGATGTGGTTGAAGAGCTACCTTCGGGATCGTTCTCTTCGGGTTCGGGTTGCTGGCTGTTTTGTCGAAGCCTTTCTCTGCTATATCAGGTGTGCCTCAGGGATCGCTGTTGGGCCCCTGTTCTCTTCTCAATATTTATCAATGACTTAGTCCAGTACACCCAAGGATCAAAAAGTTTTACTCTTCGCCGATGATGCTAAATTCTTCAGAACAATAAAAACCCTCAACGATTGCCGAGGCTTTACAGAACAGTATTGATCTGTTGATGAAGTGGTGTTATGATAATGACATGTCATTAAATATTTCCAAATGCTCTGTGATATCTTTCTCCAGGTCTAGCACACCTATCATGTTCCCTTACACACTTGGTAAGATCAACCCCTCTCGCGTTCCTCTGAAGCTCTGATGATAAGGGGACCTTGGAGTACATTGCTTTCTTCCTAATTTAAACCCTCAAGCAACTTTTATCAATTCTATATTTGTAAGAGAGCTAAATATTCTCGGCCCTATACATTCGTCCATACGGAACAGCCGCAACATGTTTCTCTTATTCATCGCTCTAGCGGATCCTTTAAAACATCCCATCTGGTGAGACCCTTACTGGAATATTCTTCACCTGTTTGGAGCCCTTACTTGATTGGCACAGCATTGATGGACATTGAGAACGTTTCAAAACCCGTTTCCGTCCGTTTTGTTTGGTGTGCTGCTAGGCTTCGACCTACTCGCACCTGCTCCAGTTCATGATCTGCGGACTCTTCAGTTAAACTTGACTGGCCACTTTCACACAAGAAACGAAATAATCAATGTGACCTATACTGTTCCTGAGGAAGCATGATTTAACTCGAACATTGATGCCCCGACTGATCTACTTGTGCAAGCTGGACTTCCGCAACTTCTCGACACCTGCCGCCACACCCATCCTTGTACGCTAGGAACGTCAGTATTTCGACCCAGTTAACTTGTTCCA
>NW_025784258.1:0-25751 GCF_021130785.1 Homalodisca vitripennis
TTTGAAATATTGATCTTGGTTTTATAGTAAAATGTAATTAAACTTTTCAGTATTTTACGTAACTTTTTAAATTTTAAGTAAAATTCCTTGTTTTATACTTTTTTTGCTTTTACCTTTTATAATTTAGTTATACATAAAAATTAGCTCTGAAAGAAACAAAACTTTTTTACTTGTCTGTAGGAAAGGCGTTATAGGAAAGCTAATGGGTTTTAGTGGCGTGCAAAGGGTTAAAACACTTTTTAATTACTACTAATTGAAAATAGCCCTATCAATATCTACCCAACATGTAGTACCTAAAATAGTATTAATTGAAATGATACAAATGAGCAATACCAGTGTTTAGTTTTTATCGGAGTACTAAAAGGGTGGTTAGAAATGATAATAGGGTTTTGGACAATTACCACTGCTGTAGGGTACAAATATAGAAGAATATGTTTCTAGGATTGGAATCACTGTTCTTTTAAGTGTAATTTCGTAAAGCATAAGTTAAGTAAGCAAGGACAGAAATTTTCAAACAAATCAAAGTATAGCGATGAACCCCTAAAGTCGAACTTGTCAACAAAACAAGTTGTACATTTAAAAAACTCATGCATATACCTTTAAAACTGGAGCAATCAACATAAGCACAAAGCATTTACGGCGGTTATCTCAATATAACCGAAACAACCAACATCGAGCGTGGCTGCTGCTTGGTTGGGTGACCGCTGAGCGATCCTGTCCTTACAAGCAGCTCGCCTGCCAGGCCAGAGAGGGGGTAAAGGACATATGCCTTTATTCTTACGTTGTTGATCTTAATCTCAAAGTCATTGTAAAGTTGGTTTGTGTGGGTTTCACTCCAAAACTACCCCCAGAGTACTCTTATATTTTTAAATATTTTATGCTTGTGTAACCTTATTCTTCAAGTTTTTGACACCTGAGGAAGAGTGTAGATTCCAATCCATGTTTTTATGTTACGTTTCATTGTTATACTGTATGTATTTTAATGTAAAATTGCGGCAAATAGTGTGGGTATGTTGTTTTTAGAGAACTTAAATTATTTTGGGTCTGCAGAAGTTTTCTAAATCTTTTACAGAAGTAGCAGAGGTCATTGTTTTCCTTGCCTCGGATCGATCATCTTATGTTAATGGAGCTTCCTTCAATGTTACGGGTGGATTATGAGTTCAAGGGTAAAATATGTTAATTTGCATTTGTTATACGTGGTTTATATGTATTTTATTTTTATATGAAAAAATATATTATTCTATTGTTTTGCAATGTTTTATTCTCTATCCCCCTTTTCAAACTTAAAAATGTTAACAATCAAGGTTTTTAAATTTAATAATTTAGTCGTATTGCTGTATATGGAGGTATTGTTTGTATACACTGCTATTTACAGACTAAAAAAAACTTATTAGTTTTGGTACATTTTACATTAAGAATTTTTTAAATTTCATTATTTCAGAATTTTTGGAGACATCTTCAGCCTTCTACTCATGTATTCATCTCATTTCAAAATTTTTAAAATACAGAATGAAGATCTCTGTGTATTTTTATGATAATATTTTTTGATTGCACATTCTTTACTGGTGCAAGGTGGGAAGAAGAGAGAGCTAGCAGCAGAGCATTATGGGTGGTATGACATTGGAGAATTTGCATATTTCAAAAGCTACAGTTTAGGATGTAGAAAAAATCCTATACAGCCCCAAACAAACAAATTTATTCAGTGATAAAATTGAGACGGAACAGAATGTAGTTGAGCGAGTGTGTAGTAGTTTGGTGATGCAAGATTATTCCCAAGTATTCGCAGAATCAATCATGATACGCTACTAGCAAAAATGAACTATCATGGTTTCGGTGAGGTGGCAGTAATATGGATCAGATCTTGTCCAAGTGATAGAAAACAGATCACCAAACTTGGCATTCTTTCCAGTGGCTCCAGAAACAACGTGGTGTCCCTCAAGGTAGTTGGTAGTCTTGGCCCAATTTTATTTAACTTGTACACATTTGATTTTGCAGGATTGTATACAAATTTATGCTACACATAATATGTAATATGTAATACATTCATTGAATACTCACAATAAATTGTAATTTACTGGACATTCCAAATCACTAAACTGGAAATAATAGATTGCTTGTAAAGAATAAAAGAACTCAACTTTAAGAGTAAAAATGAGTGGTTGGTTTTAAATCCTATTTACAGTATACAACACGAATTTTTAAATGTACCTGTGTCAGACTTGTTTCGTTGTTAGTATTAAGCATTCTTGTTGTGTATTGTATTGATTTATTTAATTTAGTACTTGTTATCAGAAATCAGAAAATCTTTATTGTCGTTGACATTTTACAAAATGCATGACAATCGTCAATTTGAAACTTAAAATGTAGACTTAAGGAAATAGTGCAGCTATTTCACCATAGAAATCTGTAATATTATACAGTGGTTTATTCAATAGCATTTCCTTAAGTGCTATCTTAAAACTATGACGTGTCAGAGTTTTTAATTTTTCAGGTAATGTATTATACATTTGTATACCTTGATACAAAAAGCTTTGTTGAGTCCCTGAAAACATGCATCTTTTTTTGTGCTATATTATGTCTATTCCTTGTCATATAGTTATGTATGTCACTGACTTTAGTTGTGATTTGCAAGTTTTTCCTTACATACATAAGAAACTGAAAAAACATACATTGACGGCAGAGTTAGGATACCTAGCCTAACAAAAAAATGGTTTGCAGTGATCCTGCCAGTCTGCACCAACAGATAAGACGGACAGCTTTTTTTTGTAACACAAATAATTTGTGAGCATAGGAACAATTCGCCCAAAGTGAAGTTCCATAGGACAAGTGGCTATGAACATGACCATAGTAGATGCAAAGGAGAACATCAGGAGACACATTCCCTCTCAATGATCTAATCATAAATAGACCCTTTAGAATTTTTGCGGCCAGATCAGATGTGTCAATATGAGAGTGCCATTTAAGGTTGGACTGAAGATGGAAGCCCAGGAAATTTAAAGATGCCAATCTCTCTGAACCAGAACGAAGGCAAAGTTGTATGTCCTGAACCTCTTCTCCCTATTTAAGCTCAGCTTATTAGCATTACACCAGTCATGTATTACGTCTGATTTAGAGGTAACAATATCTTTAGCTTTCTGAGGATTAATATACCCTGTACACACACTGCCAGATCATCTGCAAACATAAAACACTCTACATGTTGCTCCATGATGTTACTTGGAAGATCATTTATGTAAATTATGAACAAGGTCGGGCCCAAGTATAGACCCCTGTGGTACACCTTGTACAATCTGCAAAGAATTGGAAAAAGAGCCATTTAAATATACAGACTGCCATCTATTTTCCAAGTAAGATCTAAAAAAAGAAATGGCAACACTGTCAAACGAGTAAAAATACAGCTTATCTAGCAGCACATCATGTGTTACAGTGTCGAAGGCCTTGGACATATCATACGATCTAAAAAGAACACTCCTTTTAGCCTCCAGACCTTCAAAAGCAGTTTGTAATTAGAGCTTGAGTGGCTGCAACAGTGCTACGCTTAGGCCTAAAACCATGCTGACACTCTGATAAAAGATTATTTTCGTTCAAGGAAGATTATCATCTGACTATGTAATGAGACGTTCCAAGACCTTTCGACACTGTGGGCACAATGGATATTGGTCTATAGTTTGAACATAAATCTTTCTGACCTTTCTTATGTATTGGTATAACTTTTGTTTGTTTAAGTTTCTCAGGATAAAAGCCCTGTGTGATGCATATGTTAAATAAGTATGCTAAGACCTCACTTATGTGCTTAGAAGCTAATTTTAAGTGTAAAGCATTTATTCCATAAATATCTAGACAAGAGCTATTTCTTAGTTTATTTATGGCTAAGAACACTTCTTCAACAGTGAATTCTTTGATAGTAAACTTTTCACCTAAAGGTATTTTTACTTTTTATATTTTCTGCTTAAGAAAAGATTGTGGTCACTTGGGCAAAGTTGGTACATTTTTAGCGATATCCTCAATACTACTAATAAAATAAGAATTAAAAATATCTGCAGAAAGACAATTTGGTATATACAAGGGCTTACTATTTACATTTCTACCTTCATTAATAACTGCCCATGAAGCCTTTGACTTATTCACTGATCCAGCAATAAAATTGTTGTTGTAGTTTAGTTTGGCTCTCCTAATTTCACATTTATATTTTGCTTTCAGTGATTTGTACTTTTCCCTAATTACATTGTTATTTGACGTATTACAAAATAAAAAGTAAAGCCTATCCAACTCTTTTTTTAAATTAACTAATCCTTTGTGGTACCATTTGTTGTTTGGTTTTTTGTTATCCATACTTTTAGTTTTTATTGGTACAGAAATATTTAAAGCCCATAGAAACAGGTCAAAGAACACATTAAACTTATCATTAATATCTAGGGTATTATTATATACAACAAACCAGTCTACTTTGCTAATATTATACAAAAAATCTAGCAGAGTTTTCATCACTTATAGGCCTTGTTATGTGTTTATATTTTATTCTATCTGGGTTTGCAGACTCCAAACTAACACAGAAAAGGATAGCATTGTGATCGGAGACTGGTGTATGTAACACAGAAGCAGTCCATCTGTCCGGATGCAATGTAGACACGATATTATCAATGCAAGTCCCTTTTGAAGCATTGTGCGTTAAAAAGTTTGGACGGGTTATTTCTCTAACTGCAGTATATAAACCAAATGATTTTGTTAGGCTATTTAGTTCTTGTGTTTCATTGTTATTTTCCAAGAAGTCTACATTAAAATCGCCCATGCATATAAAGTCAAACTTCACACCATGCACACTCGAAAAGATGTCATGCAGTTTATCTATAAAAGCGTGAAAGTTACCTGTAGGTGACCTGTAGAAATTCACCAGCAGAGTATTAAAAGTTTTCAGATGTACCGCGGACGATTCAAAAATAAGCTCCTCAGCAACATCGGGTAAATTTTGGTAAACTTGTGAGTCAATATGGTTTTTGACCAAAATAACACTACCACCATGCACAGTTACAGTTCTTGCAAAAAAAGCTGCAATTTTATATCCTGGTAAATCAATATTTACAATGTCTACTTTAGACAACCAGTGCTCCGTTATACAAATAACATCAACACTGTTGTTCGATGCTAACAAGTTTAAATAGTCAATTTTATTAGGTAGGCTCTGAATATTCCACAACAACACAGTTAGGCTATTTACACTATTTACACAAGTCAATGTAGAAGAGCTATTTACATCCTTAGAGATTTTATTTCCCCACTGTTTTAATTTAAGGATTTTACATTTACCCTCAGAAAGACCCACTGTTAAATGTTTGCCTCTGTGGTTGTCTGCTCCTCTAAAAAAGATTGCAGGTGTTCTTCCTTATGTACTTTAGGAAAACGAAAACGACTCACATACACTCCAGTAGGCCAAAAGTCAGACAGAAAAACTTTGTGCCAAAGAGATACAGGCACTCCAATTTTAAAAGACCGGTAACCGGGATATCTGTTTCTCAACTGTGAGACCTCATAATCTCCCTTTACACCCTTGACTAAGTATTGCTTGACTGAATTACAGTCAACACTAGGGGCTAACCTAGAAACAAAAAGATATCTGTATTTTTCCACGACACCCAGTATATTATCTTTGATAGCACTGCCCAGAATAAATTTTCCAGGTTTTCTAGCAGCAGTGCAACTGTTTAGCTTCTCACTTCTGAGCATTCTTTTATTTTTCACAGTTTCAAATCCACCACTGTCCTCACTTTCAACAGACAACCGCATCTGTTTGTCAATGTCAACAACACTGTTACATTCCATATCGCTAGGAATAGGCTGCAGCCTATTTACGTCATATGTTTTGCTTAGAACAGCTGATCCTCCCTGAGCCGTCTGCTGTTCGTTATCCATAACTTGCAGCTGACTAATGTTTCTGCTAGCAGAAGAAACTTCAGGTCTAGTTACTACCGATGTCAAATTCCGACTGTTATGGTTCCTCTTGAGGCCTTTATAATTATTGGTTCCTTTTTTAGAAGATTGAAAGTTAATCCCAAGTAAACCTTTAGTTTTATTACTATCATCTAACTTAAGTTTCTCAGTAGAAGTATACTGTTTGTCACAAGTTAAAATGTCTCCGATTATTACACCATGGCTAGTCAAAGCAGAGCTTAATTTAACATTTTCATTTTGTAATTCAGTAAGTTGTTTTCTCATCTCAGTCTGGTTTATCGTTAATTCATAAACTTGTTCAGTTAAAATTTTTATATGTTCAAAACACTGACTAAAATTATCACTATCGCTGTTTTCTGACTTACCGGTATCGGACGACTTATCAATTGCATGATTCTTACTGTCAGTACCGGTACTGCACAAATTGCACAACCACTTATTAATACTCACAGCCTCGTTTTTACCCAATTCACAGTCATTAACAGCCGCACATTCATTATGAAACCATAAATTGCAATCTCCTACACACTTAAGTTTGTTAGACTTTTGAGAAATTATTTTACGACAGATACCACATTTCAGCGATGTATTTCTTTGCGGTGCCATCTTGATACCTATATATCTATCACCTATTTAATCTCTCTTACAAATTAAGTTATGAAATTGTTGATTTTAACTAAATTTTAATGTATCTATCTTTAGTTTTAAACCTTTCTTTTTATTTTACCCTGTTATGTATCTTAATACTTATTTTAATGTTATATTATGGTCAGATTGTTGTGCCACTTTTATGTTTATTATAAGTTTTTGCATTTTTGTTGTTTGACTGTTTTTATCTGTTTAAGGCTTAAGTCATTATAAATTGTTATTGTTGGTAAGGGTGTTCCATATGGTTTTATTAAGGTGTTTCTCAAATTTTACATTGTAATTGATTATGACATAGCACATAATTCAGTGTGTTATTTATTTTTGACAACGTCTATTGCATGTATAATGCTTAATGATGAATAAAGATGATGATGTATGCAGATGACCGTCAGCTGCATTTGGCATGTGAATCTGAAAAAATGGAGTCAGCCATTAGATAAGTTAATTCTGATCTAAAACATATTTCCACTTGGTCAGTTAATAATGGTCTGAAATTCAATGCGATCGAATTCACAGTCTTTTTTGTTGTCCCACATGATCTAATGCAGACCCTTGATAGAGAGTGGGATTGCAGTTGTGTTCGATGGCAAGGGTTGACTCTTTGTGATAAACCCTGTGACAACCTCTGTGTCATGGTTGTCCATGTTTCCCACTTTTCCTATTGTGCTCTTGGAGGGCTCTGTATGGATTCAGAAAGCTGCCATCTGAGACTCCAAAGCTTCAACTCATGGATTCATTATTTCTGTCAGGTCTCTGCTACTGCTGTCCCACATATGGAAACAACACATCTTGAGAGAGGATATAAATTGTCTTGAAAGACATCAGAACTCAGCAAAAAGGTTCATTTTCAATTTCAAAAGCATTGACTGTTTCCTCCTTTTGAGGGGACAATTAAAATGCTATCCATGGAAATGGTATGCAGAATGCTGATTACAAAGCTCTTATTCTTAAAGAGCCACAGAACTTAAACGAGATGCTCTTATACCGGCAGGAGTCTCCGAACGTATCACCTGACAGAACTGTAATCTCCATTTTCCCAAAGTGAAGCTTAAGATCGGGAGGAAGGGCTTTTCGTACTTCAGCCCCAAATTACCTCCTTTTGGAAGTAAAATGTGTACCTTGGTGTGAACAAAATTACAATGTAAATTGAGAGATTCACTCACAAGAAATTACACGTCTAGTGAGGATAATGTAATTTTTTATTTGTTTTCCTCATTATAACACTATTACAATTTCTTTACTTTATAGTGTTGTTTGATTTTATCTATGTGCATTTATTTGAAAAGCAGCTATAAGCCGAAGCACGTTGGCTAAATAAAGGCATTTTTATTTATATAGACTCCAAAGGGGACTGGGACACAGTGAGAAAAACACCTATGTCAATCCTTCATAAGAATATGGAAGAAGCGAAGTGATAAGGAAAATTAAGAAAAGTTGCAGTTTTAGCAAACACACTTGCATTATTGAAGGAGTGTTCCACATTTCTTGCTTAGTGAGCAGGAAGGATGAGGTTGCGATTGAGCAAGTTAGTAATGTTTTTTTAGCCAACTTAGCCAACACCATATACTCGCAGTTTAAGGTTAGCGGATTCCCTTCAGTCAATATGATACGGAGTAGTTGGTCCCTTACATCCCTGAGTTGTTTTGAGGGAAAATAATTATTGAATTTGTATTGTATATAATTTAATATACCTTTATTAATTGGTAAAGTCTTCTACGGCGTTATAGATAAAGAATAATTTGTTTCGTACATTCAAACTTAGTCGCTGTCTGTTTAAGATTAAATTTACTTTTCATTTTCTACAATTAAGTATGTTAAAATATTTGTAATACAAATATGTAAAAAGATGCATTTGCTAGCCAAAGTGAAAGAATACCTTATTTTACCAGGCGAAGTTAGGGCTAAGAAGCCGTCTCTAACACTTAACCTGAACAAATAGCTTGAAGGTGACTTCCGAACCACCACCAATGGTCGGGCAGGCGGGCTGCTTGCAAGGAAAGAATCGCTCACCGGTCACCCATCCAAGCAGAGCCACGCTTGACGTTGGTTATCTTTTGGTAACCGCCGTACCCGCTACACTGCACCATTGGCAAAGACTGATCATTTTGCCAGCCTTTGAAAATTGTAGTAAAATTGTAATCAAAATAGTTTGAATATTTGTGTTATGAATCTGTCAAGTGAAATTTACGCATAAAGGCAGGTTGATTTCCTTTTTCAGAAATAATATAATATGCGGCACACCTTTGGGAAGCATAAGAACAAAACATTTGTAATGTATATTAAATTTGGACTCAAATTTTAACAAAAAAAAGGAAATGAGCAAGAAATAAAAAAATTAAAAGTTTTGTGTAGTACCATGAAACAAAATTTTGTGCAGATTTTATTTGTAATTTTCTCCCACAAATGGCAGAATATAAGACAAAACTATGCTCACTGTTAAAATTTAGAGGTTGATTAATTACAAGAGCAACGCAATTTATCTGGACTTGTGCACAGGAATCCATAGACTGAGAAATCAACAATAGCATCTGTAATAATATCAAAATAATGACCATCAATTACAACAATTAATAACAAAATGAGTAAATTTTAACATACGAGATAACAACAACAATTAATTACAGATTTGCAAGCATTTAAGTCAAAACAAAATGTAACAAGTTAACAAAGATGGATTCATTAAAAAGGAAGGAGGAGGGTACTACAACGCAAGAATGCGCTGAAATAAGATAAAAAGTGTTTATTCGTTCAAAACACATTTTACGTTATGAACACGTCATAAATACAATAATTAGTTAAAACAATACTTGTTAAAATTAACATTAGTACCAAAGAATTAATCATATTGACATTTATTATCAATAGTAAATTAATATCAATGCCCAAAAATTCAATCATATTGACGTTATTCAAAGTATTAGGTTGCTATGAAAAGAGATCCTTAATCGTGTATGACATTCTTTCCAAGAAGAATGTTTTTAATGAAAACGCAGGTTCTCGATTTGCATCCTTAATATCAGTGGGCAAGGTATTATAAATGATCACGTATAGGTGATAAGGCCTACTTTTTTTCATACCCCTGTAGTGGAATGCCTGTGAACTGCCAACATGGTACTGCCTCTGTATAGTATTAGTGACAAGACGCACTGACAGTGAAGAGACTAGGGTTCTTTCTGGCAAAAATGCAGCACTTATAACCTACCAATCCCACAAGGGTCAGAAACTTTAAGTGATTTAAAATGGGTTCTGCATGATTCTATTTTGGAGAAGTATACGGTGAGGAGTATCCAGAGACCACAGCTGGTCTAGAGCAAAGCACATGGAGCGAAGATGCCAACAAACATGTTCCATGTGGAAGTCTCAACTGAGTGTCTTGTTCACGTAAAGACACAGAGGCTTAGTAAAGAGTGATGATTTAAGGGACTATCGTTAGGGATAATAGTGCAGTCTAAGTTCACAGGTGGTCCCTCTCCAAACCAAAGTGTATATAAAATCATTTGCTACAGTTTAGAGATAGTCTATTACAAGTAAACCAATTGTAGCACTCCTCTATACTCAATTTTGTGAACTGGGTGACTGAAGAGTATGATGACTGAGGTACCTGAAGCGTGCAGTCGTCAGTGTACATGAGCATTTGGACCTGTTTTAATTATGTTAGATGCAGATCGTTCATGTAAATCACTAGAAGAAAGAATGGAACCCTAAGGGGACTCCATGACAAACTCTAGTATCTGACCGTGTTTTTTTATCACTTGCAGGTTGCACAACTTGCCTCCTTCCAGATATGTACAACTTGAAGCAAGTCAAGGGACCATGCTTACCATAATGCTCAAGTTTGCCCAACAAGGCTTCATGTATAATGCAATCAACACCTTGTTGAGGTCAAGAAGGCTTAAAGAATTATTTCTCCGAAGGAAAGAAACCAACCTTTCACACATTGACTCTTAAACTTTAGAAAAGAGGAACTGAATCGAGATAGACATTGATTTGGATATGGGTTTTGCTGCCTTTGAAAGGTGATGGAAAAAAACCCGGATATAAAAGAAATATTCATTAAAAGAGTAAAAAAAGGGCTACTAACATTTTCATTAACTATGTTCCATTTGGTTTTTCAATATGTAATCTGAGTTCTAAATTTTTTCTTCAAATAAAAACTTGGTTTCTCTTCTTTTATTAATGCATTGTACAAATGTTTTGTTGACATGTTTTTTCCAAATAGCATTAATCCTTTTGGAAGCGATGAAGTTTTATAATTTTGGTTTTTGTTACGTAATTTTGTGTGATATCTAGTGTTGTTTAATTTTTTTCGTTACTATAGTGAAAGCACTTCTTTAGTGGCATTTAAAAAGGTTTAAAAATTTATCAAATGCATATTGTTAATCAAATTAGCATTACACACCTCAAACCATGACTCTTGGCTAACTTAAAGTGAAAACTATTAACATTTACGTCTGAAAAAGACCTTATATGCTGGTGATAGACCTATTTCAAAATTCAAAGTTATTGACTCTGAATTTGAGAATCTGTAAGTCATGGTCTGAAAATGGTATTTTAGGAATGCCAAAGTGCGATATTTTATCAGGAATTTTTATAACCACATTATTTATGATAGATTACTATGATTAGTTACACAGGTTGGGTACTTCATTAGAGTCCTTAACTTAAATGCAAAAAATAGATCTATGAGAGCTTGTGTTTTACTACATTGTGGATTTAAGAATTGAAAATTGAAGTCACCATATATAACATATATCTATAATTCAGACTCTATACTCTTTATTAAAATGGAATTTAACATCTCAAGACAGGATTTGAAACACACATTTTAGGTGGCCTATATATAAAAAAATTAAACTACCTTTTACTAGGTATTTCAAATTCATTTTCAATGTAAGTGAAACGACCTACGAGAGAAGGGGATCTACGTTACTTTCAATTCCTGTTTAATCGATCGAACTTCTTCAGTAAGTCGTTCACTGTTCAGGCATGTTGCCTCTGGAATTCTCTTCCTGATAATATCCGTATTATAGAAGGTCGAGCTGGTTTTGGGGGAAAGGTCAAGGACTTGTTGCTGGGCGGTCTGTAGGGGTGACGGGTGGCAATGCTTGTGGTCAGGCTGGTGTGTTTGAGAGAATGAATGTAGCAAAAACAATAAATTCTTAAAAAAGTAAACTGTTAATTTAAGTTTTAATTTAACTTTGTTTTGTAATGTTTCTACATATTAAGATATTAAGATGATAAAATTTGATATTACATAGTATCTATTTATTTTGGTTAATTTTTAAGCATTTATTTTAATTATTTAAAATTCAATTAGTTATTAAGTTAAGGTCAACATTTAATGTACATATATAATCTGTATATTATGTGAGGTTGAGTGGTTAGCCCTAACTCCGCCTCTTAAAATAAAGGCATATTTTCATTTCATGTCATTTCAATAATTATTATACTATTCAGCCAACCGCTTAACTTAGAATTCACAATTTCTTTACCAGCAGAATTTCATATGGCATCCCACTTTCTATATAGTGCTTTTGGTAGAGAAAGTGGTTGATAAAGAATATAGAAATACATCATTACTATAGGCTAATTGAATAAATGACACCAGGTTATTTTATTGCATTACTAAATGAACTGAGGTGCTCCAATTAAGCATATGGGTTTCTGTTAAAATAAAGACTCGCTGTGCATATAAACAGTTGAGATAACTTTATTTTATAAAATGCAAACAAAACCCAGCAGGGATCACTTTTGGCTGGTTTTATACCTTCCAGTTGAAACCTACCACTGAGCACAGCAAAAACCGATGTGGTCACATAAAATCTGGGCAACCTTATGCATGTCCAGTAAGTGGAACATCACTAACCGCAAATGTCGAGATTCTGGGGTTCAAGGGCAATTCAATAGGTTCTAGTCTACTACGGAAAGGTGACTGTTGGAGTTGGTAGGATTTGTTCCTTAAGTACCAGAGGTTCTTGCTAGCCTTAACAAGGGTGTGGCCATCCCCTGCCTCCTTTGACTGGATAGACTGGTTCAGAGCTGGCCTCCCCTTCTTCCAAGGGGACATGACTTTGAGATTAGTGCCCTAACTCTTCGTCATGAATCTCTATAGGAGACGGCCCCCCCCCTACCCTCCTAACCTTACCCATCCTGAATATAAATAAGTTTTTGTTTACAAATTTTTTTTACAATTTGTATACCTTCAACTTCATAACATTAATATAAGTTATAAAACAAGAGAAGTGATACATAAATACATTTCATAATTTTATTTAGGACAGCAAATTACTGACTACTTGATGAATTGAGAATAAAAATATTTATTATGTATTTTTAAAAGAACGAATGCAAAAAATAGTGCACTGCTACTTTACAAACTGCCATATCTTGGGTTCAGGAAGAAGATTGGAGGTAGAGAGAGATTAAACAAATGGCACAGATAACCTAATTCCCCGGTACTTGGAATGGGCCAGCTTATCGCAGACGACAGGTGTGCATGCAATCTAGCGGTCAGAGTTTGCGATAAAAATGCCAGCCCAAGCTTTAGAGATTCTTCAGTATTAAATAAAGTATGATTTACTCTAATTTTTATTATTTAATAAAGTACGTCAACTTGAGTTATTTCAAAGACACACAAACAAAAAAAGCAATGTAACCATACAAATTTTTAATTATGTTTTTGGAAACAGAGTAAACACACCATTTTACCAGTTAAACATCAAACCGTTTTGAGATAATAATCCTATTAGACTGGAAAACAAACGATGTTTGAAAATTAAAATTAGGCAGAGACCTTCAACTATCACATCGATATAGTCACAACCATTTAGCTTAGACTACCGGTACCCGATTTATACCAATAGCGCAGCGCAGGGACGAATTTCTCACTAAGCCAGTTTCTAGGGGCGGACAACTCAAGGGCGGGCCTTGCCGGCTGGTCCGAACTGTCTTGTTGGCGCGGCGGCGGCTACTGAAAACGGTTTGTCCGAGGAGCGTACCCACTTTGTTTTTTGAATAGTTCACACATTAATGCCAAACAAACACTAAAAATTGCTAAACAAACGGTCTCACTAGTTTTTTGGTGTAATTTGTTTTAATGGGTGCCCACTAGCGATC
Source organism: Homalodisca vitripennis (assembly GCF_021130785.1). Classification (NCBI taxonomy): domain Eukaryota; kingdom Metazoa; phylum Arthropoda; class Insecta; order Hemiptera; family Cicadellidae; genus Homalodisca; species Homalodisca vitripennis. The sequence goes on from NW_025784258.1 coordinate 13,711, forward strand.
AAGCGGCAACCTACTTTGTTTTTTGCATATTTCGCACATTAATGCCAAACAAACGCGATAATACCTAAACAAACGATTCCACTAGTTTTTGGCGGTATTTTCGTTAATGGGTGCCGCTAGCTTCACACAGCTTCTACTTACCCGCTAATTCAACTACTTCTTGTGGAAGATCATTTGCCTTTCCTGAAGCAACCTTATTCATTTTTCATCCCATCATTGAACTAGAATCGTACAAAACACATAGTTCTCAACTTTGCCCTGAACTATCATTTTTATTTTTACAGTGCAAAATTAGATTTACATACAATTTATATATTACCACAATGATTTAAAAAATATTTCATTTTCAATAGGTTTGATGTTCTAAGTAATCCATATATTTTTTTAAAAATCTTTTCTAAAAATGTCGTCTAAATACGGAAAATATGAGAGAAAAATTTTTCCAAATACTTGAAGAACGGCCATTTTGATGTTTTATATTTTAAATACAAATTCTGAATAACTCAATCATTATTTATGATAAAATTTTCCAGAAGTTGACCTATTACGTAGAATTATTTCAAGGGATGTTTATCGCTTATCGCCAGCAGATGATAAATTTTTCACATATTTAGTCAAATGTAAAATACTACTGTTTTTGCAACAATACGTCTTTTCAAATGATCTAGAATCCCCTGAAATTGTTTTTGAAGTCAGGTAATAAATTTAATAATCACTTTAATCTAATTGACAGATTACTTTATTTTTTTGAAAGTAGTTTTATACATGTGTTGTGTTGTACAAAATGCTTGGCAGGTAACTATATGGTGATAATGATGCCAGTTTCTTGTAAATCTTAGATAAAGAATATTACCAAGGTTATTGTTGGTAAAACAAGTAAACAAAACAAATAAAAGTAATTAATAAAGCAAACTAATTCATTGTTAAATTATTCTTTCTCGAATAATAAACATTAATAACTATAACATCTATTGATGTAATAAGGTAATAAAACACGAAGCTTGATACTAACTCTTGGTACTCAAGGGGAAAAAACTTTTCAAATATTCTGTTAAAATTATTTATTCATTCCTTGGTGTACAGTAAGGTGTAATAGAAGGATGAGTTTATACGTTGATCAAAATTACTTCATTAAACTTAACTGTTCACCCTTAATACTTTTCTGCAGATTAATATTTTTATTACTAATAATTCAGTGTTTATGCCCCAATTGATTAAATTTTGCCCCGTATATTGTACATTTGTACCTGTTCCAGTATTATTTTATAGATTGCACACTCGCCCAAATTTCGTGCATTATTCAGATTTATTCAGACCATCCACTTTTTTGCACAATTATTTGGCTCATTTAAATCAAGTACTTACATTGAACATAGATATGAATGATACATTAGCTAAGTACAAGTATGAAGAGGGGAAACATGATAATTGGCTAGTCACACTGCAGCTCTGCTCTATTATGATTCTTGTTAGTGTGGTTTAAGCGTTATTTCGTTTATTGTTTAATAAGTGATATGTGTATAAAACTGTACGTATTTCTTTACATAGTCAGTGTAAGTACCGCAAAGCTTGCATGTGACATTTGAACAAGGTCGTCTTATAATCGTAATATTGCACAGAGTCGGTATGTCAAACAACAAGAAAGCCTGCTACCCAGTCATAAACAATGCTCTTCAGTAACCTTAGTCAATGGACGATGTCGATTAAATCAAAATTGAAAATAAAAAATGTTGAAAACAATATGACCGATATTAAGGGAGAAATTGTTCATGTTAAAACACAACTCATTAAAACATACCACTAACAAAAGAAATAATAGTTTTAAAAACTACATAGTTAACACTTTATCGATTACGTTTGTATTTTTTTTCATTAACTTTTTTCATGATGTGTGAGTGAGTAAATTTCATATAGGTGAATGTAGGATAATTGAATGTCGGATAATATGTAATGTCGGATAAACGAGAGTCGGATAAGCGAGATTTTGTTCTTATTTCATGTGTATTTTACAATGAATATGAATTAGGTAAATTGGAATCAATTTATAATACAGATCACTGCAAATTCAATTTAATCAAAGCTATTAACGGACAACTTGGCCAAACGGCCTTGTACCGTGACCGCAGTACAGAGATCAACCGGCTGATAATGACTCCGACTGTGTACAGTACAGAGGAGGTGGAGTCAATGACTGCTGTGCGTTGTTGTACCGGAGCTAAATGATAACGGCCGCCTGTTATCAGTGGGGTATTACACATTTGTGGTGTGGGAAGTGAAGCTATTGTTGTATTAGTGATTGCATGTTATATACAAATTTAAACAATGCAGCATGTTTCAATTAAATGACATAGCTCAATAAACAAATATGTTGAGTAGGTTATGTTAATTGGGCAACTAAATATTTTTTAGAATGTAGATGTAATGGTTTAATGTAACAGTACGTATTTACACAAGCAGGGTTTATTTAATTAGTCTTACTAATCCAAAATGTTCTCATGTTTTTTTTCAATACACGTAAAACATTTATCTTCCTGAAAACTAAATTGATAACGTTTAGTACAATATTGATCCTGTAAAATGAGAAAATTTTCTAATAGCTTTCCATACAATATGAATTGATCTTTTTTAATCAATATACCAAAGTATAAAGTTTCCAAAACATTATGGGGGGAGTGGAGAAGACCCTACGACTCATTTAATACGATTTTCTAACAATATTTTATTCATGGACGGAATGATAGAGGTAATGCCAATTTTCCTATCTGTCATATTTTTTATACACATTCATGTAGAAGTTGAGAATTTACCCGAGCTAAATTAAATTTTCCACAGTATAACAAGAAGCCTATTTGTATTGAAGTCCTTGCAATCCGATTTTTTTTTAATTTTCATGAGATTAACTGTATTATTGTACTGGAAGACAGGACCTATAATAAATGAGATAGTCGAACCGTGCTTTAACACACCCACACTAATACAGTCTGAAAACCAAGCACTCCAGAAGCAGTGTGGAGACAGACAGCATTGTCTTTGGTGAATCCCTTCCATTAATCAATGCGATCTGGGTGGTGACATGCAGCTGGTTTGGCACCCACCGTCAATCTATTCATGTCGTCAAACTCGAATTATGAATAATGAAGTAGCGTGATGAATGGCACAATTAAGGTGCAGGCAGAAGAGGAGTTTCGGTTTATCCTAGATGAACGCGTGGTCATGACGCACGCCCCGGATAAATAAAAATCTCGGATAGTATTTTTTTAAATCCAATTTAAACTAAAACAAAGTTACTTCAGCTTTTAACGATTTAAACAGCATATTAATCAAAAATAGCTGTCGTTTAACACTTGTGTGAAAGCTGAGTTAATTACATGATAGGTAAAGTAGTAGTCTCATTGTCTCATGAGGTACACAATTGAAAAAATGCTAGACGCTGCAATAAAAGGAAGGGGTTGAACTGGAGCTAAACTCGAAATTCAATTGAATCAAACCCTTCCCACCATAGCTACGTGTAGAAAATTCGGTTGCTCCACCGTGCTTAGAGATCGTGTCATCGTAGTTCACTCAGTTGTGTACCTGATGAGACAGTGAGACTACCACTTCACCTATTATAGGTGTCTCTGATGGCGAAACGATGGGCATTCTTAATTTTGAGCTTTTTCCTCGACGACTTTCTACGGATCTCTTCAGACGAACTTAACTTCAGCAGTCAAGTCTGAGACAACGTCAGATACCAGACGCTATAATAAAACTGGAGCTAAAGTCGAAATTCAATTAAATCTCGTGGTTGCTCATTTTAAAATATCATACGAATACGTTTTAAGGGCAGAAAGTTAGATTTTTTTTTTATTTTACGTGATCTGGCAAAATCGTGCAATTTAATTACAAATCTGTATTATCCAGTGACAAACATCTATTGATTTTCAGGTCGCAGAAGTTTATTCCTGTGTTTAAGGGCTCTATTTTTTATGAGAAAAAAATACGTGATTAGTATTTAGAGCAGAGAGTGCTGCGCTAAACGCTCAGCGAATAATTGTTACACATGTATTATACAATAACGTAGAGATGATTATAGATACTAATATGAAATTTGTACAGTATTTATATGAAGTATGAATGGAATGATATTTTATACTAAAACACGGGAGAGATAAAATTCACTTACATAACGTACTAAAATAAATTCACAGTTTTATCTTCAAACGTTTATCTTTGGGCCTGACTATACGATTGATTTATTTATTGGAAAATGCCAACACAGGAAGGTACCCAATTGCTTTTTAAACACTATATAAATAAAATATATAGGGGGGTTTATCAATAGGGAGTGTCGATGGCCGAGCGGTTTTAAGTCGTTGGACTTTGGGTCTGAGTTAGAGATAGCGCAGGTTCAAATCCTGTCTGTGGACCGTTGCACTTTTTATCAGTACCATCAACCTTGTACTGTATCGACTCTCCCCTTTATTCTGTTTGATAAGATCCTCGCACAGGCCAGTGGCCCATGAGTACGGACAGAATAAGGCTTAAAAGGATTCGGCCTCTCCTTGAAAAAAAAAAAAAATAAATAAATAAAACCCAATCACAGACTTCTTTGTACCACTGAACACAAACTGTTTAAAACAATGACGATTCATTTTAACGAAGTATAGTGTTATCCTTTTCTACGTATTCAGTCTTCAAGGAAGTTATTTTTATTGACGTGACTCTCAAATTTAAAGAAAACAATCCAATCAAAAAACAGCTCAAGCTGCATACCGTACCACCATTGTTAATAAAAATGTGCGGTATACATTAGGTATTTTTCTACTTTAAGACTAAGAAGTTTTTATTTGTCTGAAGAGCGTAACAATATATTTGCGAAAATTGTGCGTGGAGAAAGTGTGAGAGTCCTTCATTTTTGTATGCGTTTATTTAGTAAATAAATACTTCTGCTATACAACCAAATATTTTTATATATTTTTATAAAACATTTATCTGCCCTTTTTAGTAGTTTCATCAAAAATAGCTGCTTAGGTATACTCAAACTTCACATTCAGATTAAATGGACAAAAAAGCTTTTTTAAAGGAGATGCATATCCCCTTTTCAGCCTTCTTCAATACTATTTCTTAAAAGGTCCTCTTGGGGCAACTATCAACAAGATCAACGGTACTGATAAACAGTGCAACGGTCTCAGAGGATTTAAAGAATTTGCATTCAAGGATATCAGATAAAAGGAAAACTTTTAACTTTCCAGGGGAAATTCGGATTTTACTGGACCTAAATGGTCAGTAATATAATAAAGGTAGCTGATAACAGAATATATTTCGCTAAAATATGTATAAATATATATGGTATACTGGTTATTTGGCTTTTCCCCGCTGTAAAATATGAACGTCAAGCTGTCGGCCTAAACGCCAAATAAGCAGTCAACCCGTTTATTATTTACCACCAGCTGTCGATTTCACTGGAATATTCTATCTTTTCTACATACCAGAACTCCTATTCAGATTCAACTTTCCCTGTGGTGTATTGAAAGTGAAATTGACAAAGGAGAGTTGATAAAAAAATTACTTAATACGTCTTAAAATATTAAAGTTATTAATTTTGAGTGGCTGTTTAGTACTAGTTTATTTATTAATCACTCAGTTCTATTATTGGGCTGAGCGGCGCACCAGTCGTTTAGCTCGAAGCTTATACAATGCCTATCTGACTGAACGATATCTCGGGAAGCGAACTGAAGTATATACTTGAACATTGTACATGAAGTTTCATTTATATATTCAGCAACACTGGGTTTTGATGATGGGTGAACGTCACTTTCTATGGGGATTTGGACTGACGGGTGTTAGGTATAAAATATACATTGGACTTATGGGGATCAACCATGTTTATCGAAGCATATAGATAGAAGCAAATACATATGGAAACAAATTCAGTATACTTATAAGTGGTTTTATTGTTGTCATATTAACACAGCCTAATTATCTTAACACATAGAACATTATTTTATGGTGACTTGATCTGTAAAACGTTTATTAGTTCAAACACTGATTTGAAACCAAACATATACTGTTCATCCGAATGGTATTATGTGGCAAAATATCTCAGAGAAAGATTTTCATATGTAGACTTCACAAATTTTGCATGAAAACCTTCAATTTCTACATTAGACAAGATATAAGGTATACCCGTATGTCCGATCATGGAATTTGGCTGAGCGTCACTTGAAAACCAATTACCCTCACTCAGTATGCGTTTTACAAAATTTACATTTTGTCTGCCCGAGGGCCGGAGGATGTAAGAATTTTTCTTCAATATGATTACCTTCCTATCTGGTCCGCAAATGACATCTCAAAAAATTAAAATGAGCTAGAGCATTTTGAAATTTTGAAAGTAATGAGTAATCAGTAAAACAACCTCTATGAAGCTTGAAGTTGATACACAAAGAACGTGAAATATATGGAAGCTATTCTTGATTTTGAAAAACTTTATCTTTTTGTCATCTGGAGTAAACGGCGAAATCTACACTTTTAATTTTGTATTCTAAAAAATTTCTACCAGATTTCCGGAAATGGTCCGTGAACTATTCGAAACAGCAGAATTAAATCTTTTATTTCAATTCTAATTTCGTTTATGTTTCTTCATATTCAACGTTTTTGATCCATAATTCAGAACTTTGTTTAAAAAAAGCTGCTCTAATAGGAAAAAAAAATATTATTGAGATAACACTTTCACTTATCCAATATCGAGTTTGTTTAAAATATATTTTTGACGATGGATGATTTGATAGGATAATAGGATTGTCGGCCATTTGCAATCTTTTATATGTATACGAGAAACAGAACACCAACGTTTCCAGCAAAATGCAAAACCATTATATTATTCAGCGTACGGACTCACAAAAGTCAAAAATCATTTTGGTTTCAACTAGAAACATACGCCACAAAGTTCCAAGCATACTTGATATGCATGGCTTGTCAGTAAGGAAATCCACAAATCAGTCTTCAACAATAGAAGCGCACCAAACAAAGAAGATTGAAATTTCAGATAAAATAAAAAACAACAAAGCAATTCATTTTGTGTTTGCTCCTCTATGTGTTACGTTTTTGACATCTGAAGAAGAGGGTGCCATTTATAATTTTCGGAAACGTAGTTGATCCTAGTCTTATAACATATAACGATGGCGAGCGCTTGTATCTATTTTAAGCCCAGGATTCATCTAACAGCGGCGTCGCTGCTACCATGGTGAACTGAAACTGCAAGGACGTAGCCAGCGAGCGGGATCCAAGGGATACCGTAACACCCCCAAATTGTTTCAATTAACCTTTTCTAGTAAACTATTATTATTATTTAAATAACTTCAGTATTACATGTACTGCTAAAATAATTGTTCTTCCTAACATATTAATAAACGGGGTCAAGAACTTTTTTACGTACACAAAATGGAGCCTTATATTTGCTGTCAACAATGGGAAAATATCAGTTTTTCTTTGAACTCCCCCAAATATTTTTCCTAGCTACGGTTCATTACTGAACTGGTTTTCAGTTGTAGGGTCCTACGTTTTTACGTGGGAACAGTTACAAACTAAACTTTAATAATTTAAAATACTAATATTCACGTTTTTTTACCATCAACCTAAGTTCTTTAAACTAAAACAATTTATGCAGGTGTATAACCTTAATTGATTAAATAATTAAAAACTAGGCAGTGCAATATAACCCTTCTCAGACGGTTCCTTTTTATTTGAATTTAAAACCACTTCAAAAAATTACGTTTGTTCAATAAATTTTTTTTTTAAAATTTTTTTTTTTATTAAAATGCTACTTTCAATTTAAGCTTAAACATCCATATGACATTAAAACACGTATCGTGGGGGCTCCAGGATGTCACATATTTACAGTTTTGTTGTAAACACCCCCCTTCTTCGAATCAACAAGCCTAGCCCCAGGTTTTACTGTTATATTGTATACAGTGTTAAAAAGAATCCCCAATTCAATTTTAAAAAGATACACAATTTGGTGTATCAAGTAAACCCACTCTTCATGCAAAATCCGTACAAATTGTCTGTAACCTTGAGCGGAGACGAGTGATAATATGGGAGCAAATTCGTTCCTTCATTTAATTAACACTTACCTTCTAAAATTCATTCATTAGGATTTGTTGAAAACTAATCCCGTTCTAACTGCATCTACTCTTGTAAGCCTGTAGTATACATATTTAAATGTTTAAGGAAGGAGTATAATGTAATGCTTTTAGCGTTTTATATGACCTTCGGAGAAAATTGCGCGTGGGTATTAATATAATTTTTTTATTAGGCCATTATGCTCGGGCCACTTCTTTAAAAGGATTGGGCTTCCATGATTCTTTAATAGTTCGATTAAATATAATATGATAAAGGAAAAACTCCGAAATGTCTTGCAAAACTATTCGCGTGTAACAATAAAACTTTACATTTAGGTTACTGTAGCCATAAATACAGGACGTTAGTTTCAAGGTCTTATTTCCTAAGTTGTATTCCTTTTATCGATGCGTTGGGTCCTGTAGGAAGTGAGACTATGCCAATATCCGATATCATTTGAGCTCCCCCCCGCCGTATTTAGCACAATTTCCCTCAAAGTACAACCTTTTTATCGCAAGCACGATGGAAGCTTAGATAATTACCACGAGAAAAGGAAACGTAGTATATTGTTCCGTGCGGTTAAGTTTGGTTAACACTATTCATATCAAGCGGTTCAGTAGGTCGACCTGCTTCCGGCCCGGCTACCAGTTTCGCTTCGGAGGACTTCAAGTGGCTGTTAAAGAGAAAAATGTGTATCAATGTTCTGTGTTATTGATCGGGGGGGTTGATTTTGTGTTCTCGCTAATTGACAGGTGTCTTAAGTGATAGTGAGGATGATAGTTAATTCCCACCTACCGTGGGCATGAAAGAAAGTAAACTGTTTAAACAGTTGGTGTGAGTAAATATATTAACAGTTGTCCCTAAAAATGTTTAAAAAAATTTAAGGTTAAGTTTTCAACTAAGTAGGTTTTTAAATGTAAATACATGAGAAATGAAAAAGGATATTAGTAAATTAACCTACTGTAGGTTTTTAAAATTAGTCATTCAGATTCGTTTTTTTAAATTAAGATTCGGTTTTTAATGAGGTCTTTTTAAAAGGACGTTACAAATTGTAACTGAAACGGATAAAGCTAATATAACACACATACTATAAAAATATCATCCACATTCATGTTTTAGGGATCCTGAAAGGATGTTTCCGGATGAAAGAAGAACGTTTGAAAATTGAAAAACATATTCACAATGCTTCTCTTAAAAATGGTGAACCTCAATTATTTACTTTCCCTAACGTAGGCATTAATTTGCTACAAAATGATTTTCAACAATTACAATTTCGTTTGCATATTCTTACAAATAAAAGCACAGATTTACAACGTTTTGATAAGACACATATTCGTTACAAATTATATTTCCACTATAGTACAATCTTGCTCTACGCAGTACGTAATATCCTTACACAATTTACTATACTAAGGTCCCGCAGTCTGGTGTTCATGTAAAATGTTGTAAACATGGTTATTATTGGGACAATAATATCAAAAACTTATTAAAAACCATAATAGTTTTTAATTTATTTATAATAGTAAATTAATATTTGAAAAAGTTACTGTAAAGTAATAAGTTAAAATATTAACTTTCTTGGTTATTTACTCGCAATTGTTTATATACTTGTGATGTTAAATAGTTTTGTTAACTTCTAATTTTTTTATTCTAATACTTCTAATTTTTTTTTACTTTCATGGCACTATTCTAAACTGGTGATAGCCCTTGAAGAGGAAATAAATAAAATATAAATTAAACACAAAAATACGAGATGGGCAGGAGAAACACACCAAAAAACATGATTCATCAAAATTATTCTATTAAAGGAAGGACAAACTAAAAGATGTAGACAAAGGAAATGAACCTTTATAACATGACTGTATCTTATTTAAAAACTGATACAAATACTAAAGGTTATGTGAAATAAACTCGTTTCGAGGTAAAAAAAAAAAAAAACTAAAACAAAACTCAGCTATACGTCACAAAAACCACTTGTTCCACGACATTGTTTTGACTCGAAAAAAACGGAAAAGTAAAGGTACTCGTAGTAAATAGATAAATAAGGCGACGTAACCAACAAATTTTGAGGTAAAAAGGTAAGCAAAGAAGAAGCATCACGAAACAGGTTTCACTGGCGATTGTTATAAAAAACTTCAAGTTTCTTATTTTTAGGTTGTATTTACGATGTCCTATATTGGTACTGCAGTTGTTTCCATCAAGTTTATATATTCTGTGATTTTCTAGTTGTCCTTCTAGGTTTACCCATAATGACCCAATTCTAAAAATGTTTAATTTTACTACGTAGACAAAATCGTATGCAAAGCCGAGTGGCAAAATAAACTGTTGTTTAGTGCGCTTAGACTAAGATATTTTGTATTAATCCTTCCGCATGAATATACAAGACTAGTTTTCTTGCGATCAATTTACTATTTAAAGTGATTAATTGACATCTCTTTACACCAACTCAATATATAATAAAGACCAACGCAATGATCTGTCAACGGTTAGTGTTGTCTAGTGCGGACGGACCGAGGGCGCGTAGTCCTTCTATCTATTATACCAAATTAGCCAAATTTCCGTTTAATGCTGATCGCTATCGGCTCAAATGTTGCCTCCTACACTAGGACATGAAACTGCCCGTAGACATTGTAAAGCCTAGAGGCCAGAGGATATCGTGGCGGACAAACAGAGACACAGAAAATAAAATTTTGTATCCCCTCGAGTCAAATCCTTCGTTAACCATCAGCTAATTAATAAGGATAATAATCTTACGTAAACTCTGCTAACGTGCTTAGTTTGTTTTAGCTAGGAGAAGATTTAACAATCTATTTCATGTTTTTTCGTATTATCATTTTTAAGATCAAGTGAGGGATGATATTCACTATTCTAAAATGTAAACCTACAAAATCCAATATATATCAAAACACGCGGATAGGAAAAGTTTCTGTTATAACCGAAGAAAAAACAGAAATGATGCTAATTACATTTTTCTTCTTTGTTTAAAACAACATTTTTAAATCGTGTAAAATGTAACATTCTATCTTATATCAAATGTTTTAACACTAATTTTTTGTCTTTGTAATGAAAGTAAAAGTATCTTTCCGCATGTGCTCATATGTAATGGATGTGATGTGCTCATATAATGCCAATTATGAAAGGTTTCTAATTTGTTTTAGCGTAAATGGTTTCTATGCCTTTAAATAATATAGAAATACGGTTTTATGTCTACAAATTAGACCGTTTCGATCTTGTAAGCACCAAATTAAGGTAAAAATTTGATAAGACTATTAAAAGTGATCGAGTCATTTCTCATTAAACTTTTTGAAAATAAGACCCTAATACGTATACGTCAAACAGTAAGCCGTTTTTAATATATTACATTTTTAGTTGAGATGAGTGTACATTAGATAAGGGAGGCTATTTTTAAATATAAAGAGTGGTCCATTTTGTAACTATGGAAATGTGTTCCCAATGTATATATTGTGTGACACAATGAATAAATTAAATAATTAAAATAAGGTGATTAAAACGTATAAATTATACATAAAAAGGTGATCATACGGTATGCAATTATTATCGGCCTATTAGAATGCAATCAACATCGCGGCAAAGTATGTTTTTTAGACTGTATCATTTCACACATAAAATCAAATATTTCTAAACTACTCTGTTTGGATAAGGCTTACCTAACTGGTTAAAAGGTTCGTCTTGAGCTTCTTTCGTAGCCGACTTACTATTAGATCACTTCAGACAAATATGACTCCAGATTCCAGGAGTCAGGGTCTGAGACAGCGTCAGATACCAGACGCAGCAATACAAGGAAGGTGAACTGAAGCTAAATTTAACATTCGAATTGAATCAATCCTTCCTACCATAGCTTCGTTCTAATTAATTAGACCGCTTGATCAAAAATGCATTTTCTAACTTCAAAACATAATTTATAGAATCCTAAAATGCAATGC
>NW_025784259.1:0-20227 GCF_021130785.1 Homalodisca vitripennis
TTGTTTTACGTTCGTGTTTCCGTTTTCACCGTTCGTGTTTCACGTTCGATGTTTCACGTTCCACGTTCACGTTTTACGTTTCCGTGTTCACGTTTCGTGTTCACGTATCCACGTTCCACGTTTACGTTTCAAAATTTACCTAAATAAATGGCGAACGTAACTTTCAGAAGAAGCAAAAAAACTTGATCAAATAGAAAAGAAATTAAATCAAAGAATTTAAAGGAACAGATTCGAATTGATGAAAAAGAACAAGAATTTATTCAAAAAATTAATCAACCTGTAACATCTGCCAATAAAAAATGTTGAGGGCAAAAATTGAAAATGTTTTAAGCGATAATCAAAATTTGATGAATTTGGTTCCAGTTGTACGACAATTTGCTGATATTTCGATACCCAGAATCTGAGTGTGAATTGCCTAAAATTACCATACTTCAAACACCATTTAGACCTCGAATTCATTGATGACTCTACCATAGTTGAACCAATAAGTCCTGGAACAACGGATATAATAATTGGTGAAATTGGTAAAAAATTTCTTCCTAGAGCAAAGGATGATAAATTTGGTTTGTATTGGGACAGAAAAAAGAAACAGTTTTATGATTGGAAGTTTTACCCGTTAATTTTGAAAATACATGATATAATTATTGATAGATAAAACATATAAAGGAACTCAGGGTTTATGGAGATTATTAACAGACAATGATGTCCCAAAGGACAATTTATATTCTGAAGAAGACTTGAAAAAGTATACAAGAAATTTTATGGAAATCTTGATTCAATTTACAAAAATAATGATCCATCAACTTAAGAAACCAAAGTCAAGTAAGGTTAAAAAATATCTCATTTTGATTAAACCAATTTGGGAAAAAAAACGGAATCGAAGGATCAGGTGTAAGAAAATACAGTGATAATAAGATTGAATACAGATATATCTGTCGATTTGACAAAACTCGATGGAATTATTATTTATATTTATGGGCTCAAGAAAAGGCTGGAAACAAACAATTTTTTGAACGAAAAGAAAAGCGATTAAGGATTTTATTTCGAACAAACTTGATGGAAGAATCCACACCCGTATAGTTGATTGAAAACTCAACCCCACTACTAATTGTGGTGATGTCATCGCTATTGTGATCTTAATATAAGAGATGCTTTGAGAAATCCACACGACCCAGTGATCAGATTGTCCCGGCAAACAATGTTCATCTAACTGCAATGTGTCGCCATCCCCGCGCTGCTACCCGCGAGAATCCCATCTCGTGTCATATGAAGGTTGCGCGCCCCTACTGCCTCTTCATCAACAAGCTTACCCTTCTTGATACTTACATCGTACCAACTCTGCCTATCAGTATTGTCTGAGGGGCCCGCCCCCCCTGCACAAAACTACAGTAATAAAAAAGACTAAAAAGAGGAGATTACCTGGTAATAAATAAATTAGATCAAGCTGCTATGGAACACGATATTTTTTTTGCAAAACATAGAGGAACACAAATTCCAGACCACTTAATCGCAAGATAAAGTTTTGGACAAGATAAAAGGCAATGGATAGGATTTTTATCAAAAAGATGCTAGTTTTAGGTGAAAGAATTTTGTGGCGCGTTCCAACAGCTGGAGCAATGTTTTTTGAAGAGGAAAACTAGGAATGGGAATCGAACGAGAACTTGAAATATTTAACCTATACTAAATGGAGGGTGAACGTAAATTCTCAGCAAAAATCAGAAAGAAAAAATAAAATCCCGCTTTTATAGAAGAAAATACCCGTTTAGTACTAGTAATTCAATTTAAAATAGATCAACTAAAAAAAATGTGCGGTCGAAGATAAGATATTTTTAACAAATAGACAATACAATAAACCTCGAAAAAACATAAGAAAAAAACCAATAAAGGAACCAGAATAGAATTTTCTTATAATTCAGTTGAAAGAACTCAAAAATGGTGGACTTTTGAAAGATTTATTAGATTTTGGGGACGAAAGAAGAAATATTCCAGTTGTTAAAAATGTTGTTTCCTTATGTTCCGTAAAGCTTGCTTCCAATCGTTTAAAAAAAGTATGTGATTTCCTATTGTTCGAAACATTTTAAATTGGTTAGATAAAGGAGTTGGAAGATGTTACAGGATCTCGGGATTAGATGAGAAAAAGAAACCTTTGAAATTACGTGAAATCTAAACATTGAAAAAAAAAGTTTAAACCTTTAACATTCGGGGAATTGGAAGAAAATCTGTAATTAAAAACATTAAACATTTTTAGAGGTATATTTTTATATGAGAGGATATCAATTACCTTGACAAAAGTTAAGAAAATTTGAATGTGGAATTGTGGAATAATTTAGACTCGATTATGGGAAGTGGAACGCAGTTGGATTTTGTTATTATTAAAAATGATAAGGAATGCATGTTATTTTGATTCGTATGGAAGAATTGAGGACAAACCGCCGATAGAATTGATCAAATATTTGAAAAAATCAAGGCCGTTCTACTACAGATGACTCTCAGAATTCAAGGACTTCATAAAACGATCCCCCAATTTGTGGACATTTTGTGTATTTTTGTTTTTGAATGAACTGACGTAATGGTAATAGATTTTACAAGGAAGTTAGTTAACAAATTATTACTATAATTAATATGGATTCACAAATATATTTTTTGGAACGTAATTTGGAACACAAATTATTCAAAATGTAGATAATAGTTTTGAATTTTGATAGTTTGAGAAATGAGTTTTGATAACAAGTTAGAAAATTTATTACAAAGAACCTTCCAGATTCAGATATGTTTGCTGTCGAGATTGAAGATTTTAAAGCAGAATATGATAACAAACTTGCAAATTTCATGAGTTCAAATGAAGTTGCTGATAAAATAAAAACATTGGAAAAAGAAGTTGATGATGGTGTAAAAAAATTATTTACCAAATTTAATGTCTCATATCGAAAAAGCTGATAAAATTACTGAAGCGATCAAAGTTGAAAAGAATTATGTTAGTTTGGCTAATAAAAAAAGAATTGTCGGTGTTCGACCTGGTATTGACAAACATGATGTTGTTGTTAAAGAACAAATTTTAAAACCTCTAAAATTATCAGAAAACATCGATATTGTTGATTTACATGATCCGGAATGTTAAAAATGCCTTAGATTTTAAAGGAAAAAGAATTAGCGGTGTTAGTAAAGGAATTAATCCATTTGATGTTGTTTGTAATGATTCAATTAGAAGATCCTATTAAAATGTTTAATGAACTAAAACAAAATTATGAGAATCATAAACAGCATGTTAAAGATTTTACAAACAGAAGTCTATGACAAGTGTAGAAGCCAGAAATAGAAGATCAATAGACGAAGTTGGTGAATTACTTGATAAAGTAAATAAACTAGAAGAAAACTTTAAATACATATAAAAATAATGTTAATAAATTAGTTGGTGTAAACAATTAACAAAATTCTGGAAGATTTTTGATACACATTTCAATGAGAAAGTAAACTTTTTTGAAAATTTTGGTACAACGTTTCAATGAGAAAGTAACACATAATAATGAATTACTTAAAAGAATAGATGATCAATACTCTTTATATCTCGATAAAGTAAATAAACTAGAAGAAAACTTTAATAAATTTAAAGAAGATGTTAATAAATCTTTTGAAAAACATTGATAACAGATTTAATGGATTAGGCGGCTATGATGACTAATTTTCCTTATATAAATGGCGCTCATATATTGTGTGAGATGTAAAAGAAAAAACTGCAACAAAATGATATAAAATTACTATGCAAACATATCAATGGAGTTAAGAGAATTTCGGGAAAATGTGCTGAATGTAACTCAAAAAAGAGTCAATTTATAAAAACCTGATTTTGAAATTTTTTCCTAATAAATAGAGATGGCGGGACATTACAGTGCTTTCGATCTTTTTTATCATGCAACACGAAAGAGATTTGAAAAAAGAACATTGGGATGACATTTCTCAAAAATATGAATTATCCGAAGATATGATGAGATTATACGTTAAACAAATTGAATTGGTATAAACATTGCTAAAATATCAAACTCTGTCCCCAGAGTTCATTCAAGAAAATATACATTATCAATTAAAAGATCATATGTCTGTTCTTCTGTCTCTATCAACACTTTGAGTATAAAGTTTTTGGATGAAAATAAAGATTACAGTTGATTGGAACAATATTATAGATAGCGGTTACTATCCTGTGCAAATTTTATTGAAATATGTGACCGAGATCGCAAAATTTAAAGGAAGAGAATCCCGAATTTGACGAAGTAGATCATTAAAAATGACTAAAATTTATATCTTTTCTTATAAAAACGTACATTAGATCGATGAAAAAATGATATCTTTCTTATACATGATGTTTAAAATTTCTAAATTTTCCTCTTATTAAATGGCGGGACTACAGAAAATATGCTAGTGATATTGAAAGGGCGGAGTTTAAAAATGTCTATCCAATTAGTAAACAACATTTGAATGAAACCGAATAAAAGAACTGAGTTTAATATTGATTTTGGAGATAACTTTTGCTCGTCTAACTTCTCCAGTTTTATATTTTCTGGAACCTTTAACAAAACAAGATGGTCAAGCATATCTTGGAACTGATAATGTTAGATTAATCGATAATTTTATACCGTTTTTATTTTCTAAGATTGAAGTAAGAAAACACAATAAATTGAATAGAAGAAGTCGAAAACTGTGGCCAATTAAGCACAATTAAAGGAACTATTTCGTATTCAAAAAGTGATGTTATTTCTCAAACTTCTAATGGCTTTGAATCAGATTTTAAATTTGGTGTTTTTGAAGCAGCTGGAAATTTATCTCATTTTGGATTAGGATTTTTTGAAAATGTTACTATTCCGATCTATAAAGGAGGATTTTATCTAAGTTTTATAAGAGCAGAAGACGATGATGTGATTCTGAAGACTGCAACTGGAAATGTTATGCCTGTTGATGGAAAAATAACAATTACAGATTTTTTTATTAGAGTTCCAATGATTTGATTATAAAAAACCACGAGTAAAATTAGGTTGATTGATGAAATTAACAAAAAGTCAAAACATTATGTTTAATTTTCTAGATTGGCAATGTATTGAACAAAAAGGTATTTCCGGAACAACTTATTCGTTTCGATATTACAAACATTTATAGAAATATCTTCAATCCCAAGTTCGTTATTATAGGTTTTCAAACAGATAGACCAGAATAATCAAGAAAAAAATCCTTCAAAGTTTGATAGTTTGGATGTAAAAAATATCAGAGTAAAATTGAACGGTTCTTATTATCCAGATGAATTACAAAATTTAAACATTTCAGGAGGTCTTTTCAGAATCATGTATCAGATGTATCAAGATTTTAAGAAAGTTTACTGTAATAATAAGGAAATGTATTACAATCCTAAAGAATTTTTAGCGAATAGACCTATTTATGTCATTGATACAACAAAGAGTATGACAAATATTTCTGGTTCAAAGAACGATATAATTATCAATATGGATTTTCAAAAAGCTGTTACAAACGCGATTTGTTATGTGGTTGTGGTTTCTGAGAAATTTTTTAGGCCTATGATGTGATTAAGAACGATATTAGAGAAATTCAGTAAAATTTTTGAAAAAAATCGTCTTATTGTCTATATTATTCATTGGATAATTCTACAACTTTACAGAATTGTTAAAGACATTGATATAAGTATTCATTTTTAATTTCAAAAGAATATCTTAAAAAATGGGGATGATATTAACAAAAAACTTATTCCAAGGTCATCTTAAGGGTTGGACCGGAAGTTATGATTTTAAAAAATACTTAATATTTACTGATCCTATATACCAAATTTCAGCAAAAAAGCTCCAATAGTTCTCGAGATATAAGAGTTTTAAGATAAGGGATGATTGGGGTAGTTTTTGAAAATTTTGTTATTTTCATGAAATTTTAAGTTGAACTCGCTTGTTTTTTGAAGTTTCAGATTTTTCTGATTATTTTTTTTATTTTTTTATGAATATTAAGAAATAGGGGATGATTTCACCCTTATGGATAAGTTAAGTCGAAAGAGTTAAGTATTTACTATATGTGTACCAAATTTCATTAAAATCGGTTGAGTGGTTTTTGAAATATAAAATTATTAATAAATTTGTAAACTAGCACTCCTAATTGAACAACTTATATAGCAGAGATATAGCTTATAACTTTCGAGACTCTCCGTTAGCTCAGTTGGTAAGACGGCTTGCCTTCAAAGCCTGAGGTTCTGGGTTCAAATCCCAGAGCTTCAGGCGCGCTTTTTATTGAGGAAGACATGGTTGTCGTTCATTCTGTGGTTGGGGACAAGTCTTTACACGAGTGAAGTGGCCATAGTGTAATGACTATAGAACAAGCCGAGTAATGACAACTGTGGTTGGCGCGCCATTTGCTTCCTCACCTTTCCACTTCATTCCTTAATTCCTTCTCTTCCTTAATTCGTTCATTACATTCTCACATCGTTCATTAATACAACATTACACTTACAAAACACCCAACACAAATTCCCTAATTGTATCTCTCCATCAACTTCTACACAGTAGTTACCAAAGAAAATTGAGACTTGGGAACAAAAAAATTCCAGAGTCTAAGACCCGAATTACAGGCTCCTAGCCATTAACTTGGTTGGACAGTAGCAGTGCAGGGCCAAGTCTCTAAACAATAGACACCGTAGAAGTTGAATGTGATGTGATTCCCCATAGCGCAAACACGCACACTAACAACACTACACCAAAGGACACAATCATTCATTTTGTCTTTTACAATAATTGATGATTTTCATATTATTCTCTTTCATTTCCTTCTAAAACTTCAAAAATATACTCTTTCGTTGATGAAAAATCTCGATTTCTTCCGGAATACATCTTTGTAATCATAGACAAAATATCCTAAATAGTTGTACAATAGAATGAAATTATTTCTATTTATCTCTGTTGTAGAAAATGTAAACACAAACATTTGCGCTGAAAAATTTATATCCTCGGCAGAGTTAGTTCCATAATCTCCATTTATAAAAAAATCTTTTTGTTTTAAATGGAAGAGTATAATGCCAACTGTTACAAGTGTTATAATAGAGGAGAAATTATTGATAAAAAATATTTAGTTTGTAGAGATTGTAAATTTAATTTTGTACGAAAGACCTAAACCTAGGAAATTTCGAAATAAACTAACACATTTGAATAATCTGCTTACAAAATTACAATACGGAGGTGAAAAAACAAACAAAAATTTGTTACAGAATTTAGAAAACAGAATAAAAATTTTTACTTTTATCTCTTGGAACCATTGACAAAATTATTTTCCTTTTCAAAGAATACATTAGGTTTGTAGGTATCGATACACACGTTTATTATGAAAAGATATTACCTGTATTTTTTCATTATCTGGATGTTGAATTTGTCTACGATTTTAAGCCAGAAATCCTCGATGAATTTATAGTACATTTGGAGAAAGTAAATGAAGAACCTCGTCAAACAATGAAGAGGTTGGCAATTCCCTCGACTTCTCGAGTGATTGTTAGCAAATTTCATTTTTTCCGTCTTTAAATTTTTTTCTATTTAAATGGAGTTCTTGAAAGAGTTAAAATGATATTGGAGAATGTAAGTTTAAAGAGTATAAGAAGTTAAATGAATTGGAAGAAAGGAAGAAACATAGAATCTTGAATTTGGAGAAAATGAAAGATAAATTCGGGTTTACAATAATTGCCGAGTTTGGAAGATTGTAAAGTTACACTTGCCGAACAGATTTTTGACTGTTTTGGATGAAAAAAAGATTAAAGAATTAAACAAAAATGAAAAATTACACTTGATTGTTACTGGAAAGAAGACTATAAAAGATAAAGAAATTATAACAATTAACTTTGTAGAATTAAAGTCTTTTTCAGTTGTGCTCTAAAAACTTGCAGTCCCTCCCCACGTCATAGTACTGTTTTGATAACCATAGTTGGTGTCTTTCTTCATAGGAATCACATGGAATATTATCTACAGTAATACCTTTTGTTTCACACAAAATGTGGCTATATTCTATAAGAAAAATTCTATAATGCTCTTTAATGAATTGTGTTGATAAATCTTGATACTCACAAAAATTCCTAAGAAATTCATCAATTAAGTCTTGATTATCTTGAAAGAACGTATAATATGGGAAAAATGTCATAAAAAAAACGATTGAAAACTCTCTGTTTGTTTATTTTTTACTTTCTTTTCAATATCTTTCGTAATTATATTAAATATGTAATCCCTTACTTTTTTAGTTTTTTGCCGATAGTAAAACACTCCATTAGACGTTTTTTCTGCAAAAGACTTTACAAGTTCTTTGACTTCTGTATCATTTAAGGAAAGTATCGAAGACGGTATCATACTGTTGTTGAAAATAAACCGGCCAATTCACTGAATTCATCTTTGTTGCACTGTTTTAATGCTAGAAATTGTAGAGACTTTGGTGAGTTCATGTTGTTTATTTAGTAGAAAAGTTTTTTTTATTAAAGTACAGTATGTTTTTAGTAAAAATGTTTTAAATTGATTAAATTTTATTAAGATTTCGAAGATTTTTCCTTTATTCGTAGCAGATTTGACAACATTTTACAAAGCACAGCTTAAGAAAGTAGAAGCAAACAGCTGTAGATTTGGGTTAATTTTTCATTCCACAGAGTAGATAGTAATGTACCGATCGCTTTTGGAGACGAACGACTTGTAGATTCGGTTAATTTTTCATTGAGATTTGCTGTGTTATTTCTCAGCTTCCTTTATGGTACATTGAACAGTATTTTACATTGCTTTTCGGTCGGCTCCGAAAGTGCGCCAGGAACCCCATATTATTATCTACTTATATATATATATATATATATATATATATATTATATACAGCCTAATTAGTGATTAGCTTCAATGACGCTCAGCCAAATATACTGGATCTACATGCACCATCATGGATAGTTATTTTGCATACATGCAGACCAAAACCTACATCAATTGTGATTAATAATAATAATGAGGATGTAGTAAGTCATTATTCAGTAAAATAATGGAACGCTGTAACTAGAGGTCGCTGGTGTTAATATATTAAACATTTTATTATTACATTTATATAAGTCTGAACTGTTAACTTACGAATATTACACACAAAATATTCATATATTAACTTTAAAATTTAGTATTTGAAAAAAGATTTTAAAAAAGCTCATGTTACTTTGTAATGTCAAACATATATCAATATCAATCTTCAATTGTTCAAATTAAAATTTTTTTATATTTCGGCTTAAGCCGTCTTCAGGAAATTACAAGTTATAAATAGGGCTATAGGAACGAAATAAAATAAACATAAAATATCAACACAGAAAATGAAAATAATAATGAATTATGTAGAATGGTAAACATATGATTTGATTTTTTAAATTTCACTTAAATCACCTTAAATTTAATCCATTTTAAAATTTTGATTTAGTGACGGGCTGATGGGCTTGTTCCATGGTTCTAAGACTGTTGTGTACTTAAATTTTCTGATATTTTTCCAATTGGTTTTTACTGAATATGTTTCTTCAAACTTTAAATTATGTTTTAAGCAACGTGCCACAACAGGTTGCTCTGTCTTCTTATGTTTATATGCATACCTGTGCTCTGTCATCCTTATTCTAAGAGAAATTTATTGTTCAGCCAATATAAGCTTTAGGGCATTACTTGCATGGAATTTGATAAACCATATTTTTTAATTCACATGATGTCTTTAAATATACTGTATGATTTTTGTGTAGATCTGCTTGTAAATGAATATATACGATGCCGGGGAAATATAAACATTTCTATGCTGTATGATGCTCTGAATGTCTGTTCATGAACATCTCACGAATTACATTATTTCACATTTTGCATGTAATCTCATCTAAACCTGTTACTCGACACTCCTACCTTGTATTAAAAGTAATGTTATTCCTCAATAATAAAATTAAAAAAGCATTCCAAGTTCGAATTATATAACAGTCTATAAAAAGTTATTTAAAGAAAATGTGATTTAAAATTAGCAATAATAATAACTGATTCCTTGATATAAAGTATTAGTTACCTAATTGTATCGTAAACATATAAATACCTCTTAGAAGAAATTAGCACGCTATACTCCCAGAATACGAAGCATTTGAACAGTAATGAACGGTATTGTAGGCTGATCAATAGACTGAGTGATGACTGGCTGCATGAAACGTTCACTAATTGAGCACAATTCTAATACAAGCGCTTAAGCCAAATAAACCAGCTGGCATTGTGATACCTAATAGACTATATCTATATGGTTGATGTATTTTATTTTAAACAACTGATTAGAAATGGAATAACTCGTCTTTTTAAAATACTGAGATAAAGTAAAAAATTATAAGTAAATCTCTAGTTTGGTTATTTAAACGCATATGTGACAGATACGGCCCAAATACAAAATAATTGAATCGTGAATGTGAGGGCTCTGTGGTGTAATGGTAGCACATTCACCCGGCAAGTGAGAAATCCGGGTTCGAGTCCCGGCGGAGCAAGTTCTTTTTGCGATATAATGTTTATTGAAATTTTATATATATATATATATATATATATATATATATATATATATATATATATATATATTTTTATTTATTTATTTATTTATTTGTGTGTGTATGTGTTGAGCCGGGGCTCAGTTTGGACAATTTATTTTTGTCTATTATTTTTCCCACCTCGGCCACTCTTGTCAGTCGGTGGGGGAGTCACTCCGTCAGAGTATTGATTTTCTGCCTGGTTGAGGTCAGCTGGTTGACCTTGAACTAGTTTACCGACCAGCTGTTCACCGGCACCGGCACCGGCTCTGGCTACTGTTCGGAGCGGTCAGACACGTTCGGAGAAGCTTACTGTGTTCTGGCTGTTCTCTGTTCTTCCCGTTTCTCCATGGCTGGCTAATTCACCGACTTTCGGCAGGTAATTGTCTTCTTTACTCTCTTAACTTATTTAGTTGGCGGTTTTTCTCTCCCCACCCAGACATATATTATCTTAGATTAGTTATAAGTAGTTTATATATATTATTTTGTAACTTGTGTTCCTCGTGTACGTGTTCGTGTCGCAAAGTGTTCGTTCCTGTCTTTCGTACGTTCTAAAATTTGTTAATTTATTTTACTATGCTAGTTTAGTTTTTTATCTTTCGCTCTTGGTGCTTTCTAACTGATCCGTTCGGCGAACGGAAATTATTTATTCCGTGTACACACCTTGTTTTTATTTAGTGTAAGCGAGACGGTACAGACTTTGCAAATTTTTGTTACCTCGTGTTTTTGTGTTGCGTGCAAATTTGGGTGGCAACATCCATGATTTCAATTTTATTATTTAATTATTGCCTTTATAGTAGCGTGAACTGATTAGAATTTAATTATTGTTATTTGGGAAATAATGTATTGTTATTATTTGTAAAATTATATAATTATTATTATGCCTACCTTACAATTAATATTTAATAGACAAAATGTAAATTATTATAATATTATAATAGAATGATTAAAATCCAGCGAATTATAGTTACAAAGTAATTGTTATCACGCTTAATCATTTAGTATGGCTGTTCTAGCCTATAAGTAAATGTTTGTATATTTGAAAATTTTTTTTGTTTGTAATATTTAATATTGTCACCAAGTAGTGTATCTTTTAATACTTGGTGTCTTGAGGTATTTTTGGTAAATAGTCTTCTGATACTTAAAAGGTACTGTTAGTTACAGATTGTTATTTTTTTTAATTGTTAAATTTAAATATTTTATTATACTTTGTGGCAAACATAATTAAGTTTTTATTATTTCTCAGGTTACAATAAAATTTTTCTAAATATCTACTGGTTATGTTGGGGATTCATTAGGGTCCCCGTGAGTGTCGTCAGCGGGACTGGTGCGGCGAGTCTGCCCAATGGAAACCACTGAAACCAAAACTGAATGCCCGCGCCCTGCCAGTTGCTCCTGTACCGGCATCCAACCGGAGTGCATGTGCTCATATTCATTTCATCTGGAACAAGGTTGGATTCCAAAATGTTTTTTTACTTTTCTAATACTGAACTTGCGAGGATTGGGGGTGCAGCGAGCGCTGCCAGATATTAGATCTGGAGGAGGGCCAGTGTTAAGAGTAGTGTGTATTTAGTTTAGTTACATGAACTGAAGGGGAGGATTTCATCTTTAATTCGGATTCGTGGAGGCAACTAAGCCCCCGCCTCCTTCGAAAAATCGGCTTTAAATATTTTTTTTTTTTATTTTTTGGCTACAAACCTGAAACCAAATTACTTTTTAAAAATAGTGGGCCTAGAAATTCTACAACCTTTTCCCTCCCCTCAGTTCATAACACTTACCTGTTAAAGATAATTTTTCCTACATGCCGTACCTGATATTATGTTATTTAGTATATTATATTTTATTTATTGTGTTATGTTATTATTGTTTTCTATTTATTATGTTATTGTCTTTATTGGAATTCTATTGATTGTTGTTATTTAGTTATTAAGTTACGCGGTGCACCGTGGTGCTGCAGTAATTGTATTTTGCATGAAAATGTTGCCACCTCATTAATTATATATCATTTACTCGAATTCTTGTCTCTCTTTGTCTCTCTTCCCACTAGTGGCATGTGATTGTTTTTTATGCTTTGCTCCGAGTTTGGGAGGGGCGCGCTTCCGAGACCTCCTGTCTTTTTCGCTAACTCGGAACAAAATGGTAGCAGAGCGTGGTTACGTGTTTTTACCCTCTGCGGGCCCGGGGTTTTTGTTTTGCCACTGGGTGGTGAGAGGCACGAGTTGAAGTTGTTAGTTGACTTCCTGCGCCTGTGCCGTCTCGCTGTGCTTATTTTCCGCCGTTCGACAGGAAGTGTTGTGAACCTATTTATTTCCTGATTATTGTTACTTGTGTGTTTTGTTATTCTTTGTCATCGTTGTTTTTTTTTCTGGTTTTGTTCTGAGTACGGACGTTAGTGTTTTGTTGCGGTATTTTGGTTTCCGCTGCCGTGTTTCGTGGACGGCAGGAATTCTGGGGACCCTGCTGAGAGTGTTGTCTCACTAAGTTATTCACTTGTCGCCTTAGTTATTGCTTTGTTAGTCGTTGACTTCGAGTCCGTGTGTGTTACTTGTTAGTCTGTGTCATTTATTTATTTATCATGCCTGTCTCTCTGGTGCCTGAATACTTGTTGAAGGAGGATCTCCATTTTGAGTTGTTGGCTCGTGGGCTTACTCCGGGTTCCGACTGCGAGTCCATGCGGAAGCAACTGCGGGATAATATGGACCTGGACACGACCTGGCCTAGGGATTTGGACGTTCCAGAAACAGAGGCCCATTTTGGAGGCTAAGTTGGAGACTTTTGAAAATAGTCAGGAGGACTGGTTGGAGTCGCCGCCCTACTGGCCGAGAGAGGGCTAGGATATTTGTCCCGGCTTACCCATCTACATATGAGGCTGTCGCTACTTAGATCCAAAGCTTACCAGTTCTGGTGATAGGGAGTGGTTGGAGGAACGCATCACCTTGGTGGACGGCCTGCTGACTGTACTCGAGAGGGACGAGGGGGCAAAGGCTCCTGAAAAAACTGTGTCTGCGGTTGACTCTGCTGCGGCTGTTAAGGGTGAATGCCAGATCCCTGGGTCAGTCGTTGCGGAGGTGTCTGGTGTGGACGGGGCCCGGGGCCTGTGACCCAAATGCCTGCTGGATCTGGAGGACTGGGGACTGTGATGACGGGATCCTTTGTTCAGTATCACAAGCTTCCAAACCCACTTACCCCGTTGCTGCAGCGACTACCAACGGTGGATGGTCTAGATACTGAAGCCTTGCTGCGGTTTCTATCTGAGATCCTGCGACTGCATGACTTGCCTGGTCTTCAGGGAGCGAGCTTCCTGCATGTCATCTCTCCGTTTTGTAGGCCACCTTTGGGTGACTGTCTGGTTCGAGTTCTCCAGAGGGGTGGTACCCTGGATGATTTTCATAGGGAGGCATTGGATTTCTTTGTTCCTGGTCAGTTGAGGGAAACGTCTCCGTGTGGAGAAATTCTTTAGGCCTCAGGGCAACGGAGAGAGTTTGGCAAAGTTTGTGGCCGAGGTGAGGGACACTGATAGGGTGTTAAGGCTCAATATCCCCGAAAGTACTGTGGTCACCACCATTCTTGAGGGTCTCAATCCTGAAGAGAGGTCCCGTCTAGTTTTTGCTGGTCGCCCTTCCACCTTTTCTGAACTGGACCGTTTGTGCATTGCTTCGCGCCAGCGTGCAGTTTGCTGACCGGCAGAGGGCGGAGAGGAACAATCATCGTTCCATCCAGCCCTCCAGGGCTGTCACGGCCGTACAGAATCCCGTGGATGGGCCACATCACTCTGGTGGGCTTCATCTACCCATCTGCTATGCCTGTGGTGAACGAGGTCATAACTCGTCGGGAGTGTCCTAGGAGATATCGCACTGGTCCAAAAAACTAGATCAAAGGGGGGTTTTCTCTGAAGTTCCCCCGAGGTCTAAGAAAAAATTTCAAAAAAATAGTACCTGTGCGAAAAAAATTTGATTAATAGTTTGGGACACTATGAGCCTAGCAGAAAAGGGAAACCTACGGCTTAGGACAGCATCTTCGGTGTGCCCTTATATCAATATCTTAGTGGGAGACTCAGTGCATAAGGCCCTAGTTGATTCCGGGTCAGCCTGTAGCCTCATCTCTTCCCGTCTTTTTGAAGCCATTTCAAGGTTTAGGTTTGGTGAAGCACACCGAGGAGTCTTCTTTAACTTGCTGGACTGCTTCTAATTCCCCTCTTCCAATTTCGAGGAAGGCTTCAATCAAGTTTAAGGTTGAATGTTTTTCATGGGTGTGGAGCTTCCTTGTGGCCCAGGACCTGAGTATGGATTGTATTTTGGGGGCGGATTTTATTCAAAAGGACTGGTTTGGTGCTGGATCTTCAGGCGGGCCAGTCTTATTTCAAATTCAATCGGCGAGTGTCAGTCCCCTTTTCTGATAAATGCAAATCGACGCCGCAGGTTGGTGAGGTGGAGTGTGAGGAAGGTTCTGCCCCTGAGGACCCGTTCGGTCACTTGGATGAGGAGCAAGCTGGGGTTCTCCGTGAGCTTTGCTCAAGATTTCCGGAGGTCCTCACACCCAAGCTCGGTTCTACCCATCTTATTGAATATGAAATTCGTCTGACTGACACTCAGCCAGTACGCTCCCACCCATACAAGTTGGCTCCTCCAAAGATGGAGGTTATGCGTGGTATCATCAAGGATCTCTTGGATCAAGGAGTTATTGAGCCCTCAAACTCATCGTATGCCAGTCCAGCGTTCTTGGTTCCAAAGCTAATGGAAAACATCGTATGGTGGTTGACCTAAGAAAACTTAATGCCAAAATTGAAATAGACTCAGTGCCTCTCCCCGATCTCCATTCTGCTTTTGATTGGTTCGGTAAGGCCAAATTTTTCACTATATTTGATTTGAAACCAAGCCTATCATCAGATTCCGTTGAAGAAGGAATCACGTCCTCTCACGGCCTTCTGTGTTCCGTGGAATTTGTATCAGTACCGATCTGTGCCTATGGGGCTAGCTGTGGGGGCCCAAACGTTAACTAGGTTGCTTGACTCCATCTTCCACGATGTGAAGTTCAGATATGTCTTTAATTATCTTGGATGACCTTCTGGTCTACAGTGAGTCTTTCACGGAACACGTTAAACATCTTGAGGAGGTCTTGGTTAGGTTGGGTAGGGCTGGCCTTACAGTCAATCCGGAGAAGGTTGTCTTACGCCAAGTCTGAAATATCGTTTCTCGGTCACCTCGTGTCGTCTAGGGGTGTATCTATAGACCCTGCCAGGACCCAAGGCATTCGGGATTTTCCTCCTCCGAAGGATGCCAAGGGTGTTGCCAGATTCATCGGCATGGTTAATTTCTACCGTAGGTTTATTCCTGACTTTGCCGAGGTGGCCGCCCCTCTGAACGCCTTAAGAAGGAAAGACGCAAAGTTCGTTTGGGGTGAAGATCAAGAACGTGCTTTTCAACTGCTTAGGGAGGCCATTATCCAACCTCCTGTGCTGCGAATACCGGACTTTAGTAGGCCCTTCATCTTGCAGACTGACTCCTCATCCTGTGCTGTAGGAGCTGTGCTTTCTCAAGAATTCGACGGTGCTCGGCAACCTATAGCTTTTGCATCTAGGACTTTGACCCTTCAGGAAAAGAAATCTTCTATTTATGAGCTGGAGTGTCTGGCGGTCGTTTTCGGCATGGATAAGTTTCGGAGGGTTCCTAGAGCATTCCGAATTTCTGCTGGAAACTGACAATCAGGCTCTTTCCTGGCTATTGGCCCATCCTCGACAACTCGGGAAGATTGGTCGCTGGGTTGTCAAAATTGCGGCCTTTAAATTCAGGGTGCAGCACATTCGCGGCACCCAAAACGTTCGTCGCCGATGCTCTTTCTAGAATGTATCATTCTACCCAGCGATCCTGTTGATTCTCAAGCACCGTTGTGTGGGACTGTGATGTTGGATTTCCCTGCTGCCTTTGAGAGTTTTGGCTCTCACCAACTTCAAGACCCCGAGTTGTCAAACATCATTGGTGAGCTCCAGGAGGGAGAAGCCCACTCTCCTTACTTCTTGTTCCAAGGGTGTCCTCTGCTGGTCGTGCCCGACGCGGAGGTGGTCCCAAGATTGTTCTGCCGAGTGCCCTCATACCGATGGTCTTTTCCTACTTTCATGTTTCTCCCGTGGGCGGGTCATTTAGGTATTCACAAGACCATCGCTAAAATCAGAGATAAGTTTATCTGGAAGAGTATGGACAGAGACATTGCTGGTAGAGTACGAGCTTGTCATCTTTGCTCGGTCAGTAAACCAGCACAAAATACCAAATTAGGACTTCTTTCCTCCCGAGGTGGCGGAGCGGCCTCTTGAAAAGGTGTTCATTGACTATGTGGGACCCCTTTCCCCGTAGCAAGTCAGGGAACACCTCCCTGCTTGTCGCTGTGGATGCTTTCTCTAAGTTTTGCTGGTTGATTCCTCTTAGGAGTGCCACGGCGTCGCTCACCGTCAAGGCACTCAAGTCCCGCCTCCTACAGAATTTTGGAGTGCCCGCCACCTTCGTCTCAGACAACGGCACACAATTCGTGTCGAGGGAGTTTCATCGCTTCTGTTTTGGGCATGGAATCAAACATGTTACGACATCTCCTTACTACCCCCAGCCTTCTCATGCTGAGCGGTTCAACCGCAATCTCAGAGCCGCCCTCATCGCTTATCACGCTGAGAAACAAACTACCTGGGATGAAAACCTGAGCTGGCTTCAGTTAGCCTTCAATTCTGCTACTTCACGAAAAGTCATGATTCCACGCCTTTCCAGGTCATGTTTAGTCGTCCTCCTTCTGATCCCTTGTCTAATCTCTGGAGTCTGGATAGTCTTCTACCAGTGCTGGTACTCCCAATGTGAGTGGACACTTGGGAAGCAGAGTCAGGGTTAAGCTCCTACAGTCTAGGGAAAGGGTGAGGAGAAAATTCAATAAGGGACGTATTGCTAACCCCTTCCAGGTGGGGGATCTTGTCTTTTGTAAGGCCCATCCGGTCAGTTCGGCCGTGGAATTAAACGGGCAGCCAAACTTTGCTATCGGTGGACAGGTCCTCACCGGATTCTTCGTTTTCTCTCCCCAGTTACTGCTGAGTTGGTTGATCCCGTATCGGGGAGGTTGTGGCGGAAGGCCCACGTTTCTCATCTGAAGGCCTTCCGTGGTGATACCTCTGGTCATGCTCTGGATACTGGTGCGGCTGCGGGGGTGTCCGGGGACTGATTCACCCCTGGTTTTCTCTGTGGTGTCGTTTTACTCTCTTTCTATTTTCTTCTTTCTCCAAGAGAGGCGCCTCTCAATATTTCAGGAGGATCGTGTTTTGTCTGCCTCCTGCTCAGGACTTCGTTTCCTGTTAGGGTTCTCGACTTCCCGTTTCCTGTGCCAGAGCTTGTTGGTTCTTCTTTCAGTGGGGGAGAGGTTTTGTTTGGGGTTGCACCCTTTTTAGTGGGGGAGGTTGAGCCGGGGCTCAGTTTGGACAATTTATTTTTGTCTATTATTTTTCCCACCTCGGCCACTCTTGTCAGTCGGTGGGGGAAGTCACTCCGTCAGAGTATTGATTTTCTGCCTGGTTGAGGTCAGCTGGTTGACCTTGACTAGTTTACCGACCAGCTGTTCACCGGCACCGGCACCGGCTCTGGCTACTGTTCGGAGCGGTCAGACACGTTCGGAGAAGCTTACTGTGTTCTGGCTGTTCTCTGTTCTTCCCGTTTCTCCATGGCTGGCTAATTCACCGACTTTCGGCAGGTAATTGTCTTCTTTACTCTCTTAACTTATTTAGTTGGCGGTTTTTCTCTCCCACCCAGACATATATTATCGTAGTTTAGTTATAAGTTAGTTTATATATATTATTTTGTAACTTGTGTTCCTCGTGTACGTGTTCGTGTCGCAAAGTGTTCGTTCCTGTCTTTCGTACGTTCTAAAAATTTGTTAATTTATTTTACTATGCTAGTTTAGTTTTTTATCTTTCGCTCTTGTGCTTTCTAACTGATCCGTTCGGCGAACGGAAATTATTTTATTCCGTGTACACACCTTGTTTTTATTTAGTGTAAGCGAGACGGTACAGACTTTGCAAATTTTTGTTACCTCGTGTTTTGTGTTGCGTGCAAATTTGGGTGGCAACATCCATGATTTCAATTTTATTATTTAATTATTGCCTTTATAGTAGCGTGAACTGATTAGAATTTAATTATTGTTATTTGGGAAATAATGTATTGTTATTATTTGTAAATTATATAATTATTATTATGCCTACCTTACAATTAATATTTAATAGCAAAAATGTAAATTATTATAATTATTATAATAGAATGATTTAAAATCCAGCGAATTATAGTTACAAGTAAATTGTTATTCACGCTTAATCATTTAGTATGGCTGTTCTAGCCTATAAGTAAATGTTTATATATTTGAAAATTTGTTTTGTTTGTAATATTTAATATTGTCACCAAGTAGTGTATCTTTTAATACTTGGTGTCTTGAGGTATTTTTGGTAAATAGTCTTCTGATACTTAAAAGGTACTGTTAGTTACAGATTGTTATTTTTTTTAATTGTTAAATTTAAATATTTTATTATACTTTGTGGCAAACATAATTAAGTTTTTATTATTTCTCAGGTTACAATAAAATTTTTCTAAATATCTACTGGTTATGTTGGGATTCATTAGGGTCCCCGTGAGTGTCGTCAGCGGGACTGGTGCGGCGAGTCTGCCCAATGAAACCACTGAAACCAAAACTGAATGCCCCGCGCCCTGCCAGTGCTCCTGTACCGGCATCCAACCGGAGTGCATGTGCTCAATATTCATTTCATCTGGAACAAGGTTGGATCCAAAATGTTTTTTTTTACTTTTCTAATACTGAACTTGCGAAGGATTGGGGTGCAGCGAGCGCTGCCAGATATTAGATCTGGAGGAGGGCCAGTGTTAAGAGTAGTGTGTATTTAGTTTAGTTACATGAACTGAAGGGGAGGATTTCATCTTTAATTCGGATTCGTGGAGGCAACTAAGCCCCGCCTCCTTCGAAAAATCGGCTTTAAATATTTTTTTTATTTTTTGGCTACAAACCTGAAACCAAATTACTTTTTAAAAATAGTGGGCCTAGAAATTCTACAACCTTTTCCCTCCCCTCAGTTCATAAACACTTACCTGTTAAAGATTAATTTTTCCTACATGCCGTACCTGATATTATGTTATTTAGTATATTATATTTTTTATTTATTATGTTATTGTTTCTATTTATTATGTTATTGTCTTTATTGGAATTTCTATTGATTTGTTGTTATTTAGTTATTAAGTTACGCGGTGCACCGTGGTGCTGCAGTAATTGTATTTTGCATGAAAATG
This sequence comes from Homalodisca vitripennis, assembly GCF_021130785.1. Taxonomy (NCBI): domain Eukaryota; kingdom Metazoa; phylum Arthropoda; class Insecta; order Hemiptera; family Cicadellidae; genus Homalodisca; species Homalodisca vitripennis. The sequence goes on from NW_025784259.1 coordinate 19,867, forward strand.
TTGCCACCTCATTAATTATATATCATTTACTCGAATTCTTGTCTCTCTTTGTCTCTCTTCCCACTAGTGGCATGTGATTGTTTTTTATGCTTTGCTCCGAGTTTGGGGAGGGGCGCGCTTCCGAGGACCTCCTGTCTTTTTCGCTTAACTTCGGAAACATGTGTGTGTGAGTGTGTGTAAATATAATCTTCTTAGTTAATATCATGTTTTAATTCTAATATGTTTAGTTCTAAATTATATAATACACTGACATTACTCACGCGACCATACGACGTTCGTTATGTTCTCCTATATAAAACGAGAGGTAAGACGTATATATTTTCTGTGATGAGTATTTAATTGGCAGTTCTCAATAATATAT
>NW_025784260.1:0-25503 GCF_021130785.1 Homalodisca vitripennis
GCGGGAAAACAGCTAGTATATATATATATATTATATATATATATTAGTATGTATATATTAGTAAGTAATATTACAAGCAAATGAAAGTGAATTAAATCATTGCAGAGCGAGATAGTGTTATTGTAGATGATGCAACACGGTCACAACTACTAAGATTTTTTGCATCATGTTCCCTGGAGAAGCGGGTATTCTACTAGATAATTTCAGTTTCATGTACTAATATAATATTAGAATTATAATGGCCAATTAATAAGGTTTCGTACTTCTATATAGACTGACTACATTCTTACAAATATAAAATCGTATAAAACGATGTAAAAATCTTTGCTAACGCTCAGCCAAATCCTTTAATGAGATATGCATTATTATCACCATACGATATCTATATAAATAAATTAACCTTCATGCAAAAATTCAAGTCTATACCAATGTTCGTCTCCATAAGGACAGACAGACAGACGGAAAGGAAAGGAAACTTCGCTAACGCTTAGCCAAATAGATCTGACTAATGGAATGTCCTGTGTTTTAGACTACTAAGATTTCGGTCATTTACAGGATTAGGGTCTTTTTCGTTTAAGGGCCAGCACCTTACAAACATATTATAACCTGACTGACAGTGCATTTAATCGTTTTATTGGCGTTATTAGTTCGTAGGGCAGTAGTCCAGGTACTACTTCTAGTATAAACTCGTCTTATCTTATCAGTGATAAACGGGCGCCGCTTATCTTTTGCCTGTAATGAAACCTGCGTTAGTTTTGTGTGTGTAAGCAGTCATGGCGTTGTTCAGTTTAGCTAGAGAGGTTATTTCTAAGTTTTTGTGTGATGCCATTTGGAGGGATATCAATTGGTATTGGCCACCAGAACAATAAGTTTTGCTCTTAATTACTTCCATTTTCCCACGAGTGAGTTATAACTTAATGTTTTTTGTTTAATAAAGCGTGGTGTGTTGATCTAGGCTTGGACTTTGCAAGCTCGAGTTAATTTTTTTTCCAAAAGAGCAAGCAGCGCAAAGCGCTGCGCAGCGGGCAACCATCGCGTGATCTGAGTTTTGATAGTCAAGCTAGGGTCTTTTGTGCTGGCCCTTAAACGAAAAAGGACCCCAGGATTACGTTGTGTGGTTCACTAAATGTTTATAAGATTACATTCCTTAGGGTAATTACGAATCTAATTAATACAGACTTCCTTGTGATATTGCTGCAAGTTAAATCAACAATCGAAAGTGAGTTAGTTGTTTGGTATCTCTAACTAATTCAGTTTAGTATTTGTTCCAATATTCTATCTAAATGTTATTGTTTGATTATTTATCCAGCCCTAACCTATATTAAATTCTTTATCTAAAAGCTAAGTAGTAAAATATTAGCTGCTTAATAGTTATTACATTAATTTGAACTTGGAGAATGACAACTTTGAATTATATCTTGTAATATAAACATGCAGTATATTTTACACTTTATACTTATTGTTAGTTATAACAATAAGTATCCCTGCTGTTAGAAGATACATCATAATAGTGGTATGATGACAAAGGTCGACCCACTACAAATGTTGAGTTCAGCTCCGTTTCACCTTCTGCCTAGTGCAGTGTCTTGAGTCTGAACGCTGTAAGAGACTTGACTCCTCGAATCTGGAGTCTTCTTCGTCAAAATGAACTCTCTACATCAGAAAAACCTAGACTACAATATATAGTGTAATCTAAGTGAAGATGTATTCTCATTGACTCATCAGTTACACAGCAACTGAGTGCCCTACAATGTGTTAGACATGATCGCAAAGCAACCGAGTTTTCTACGTATAACGTGAAATCTGACGCTGGAACAGACTTTATAATCCTGTTGTTAAACGCCAGTTCCTTTTAACACAGTTTGGGAACTTCCAAACTTCTTGTGTTACGCTTCCACCCATCTCATTTTCTTCTATTTATTTTGTCTCATCTTAAATCACACAGTCAAGTTAAAGCCAGTTTAATCCTCTATACCGGGTCTTAAAATAAATAAATAAACGTAAATTGTGCTTTACTGTCGAAAACCTTTAATTTTGTGTTTGAAAACTTGTTCTGTTACCGTTGTACTTTGCGTTTCACAATAATATAAAAATAATACAAAATCTGATACTAAGAATATTTTAATACTTAATGCGCCATATTTGTTAGGTTCAACCTATTAAGGTCGGATTTGTGCATTACATTCAAATAAAAAAAGACCTTTAATTGGTCTATGGCTCTTATTAAAAATACGACTTCTTTTGGACAGTCCTCCTGAGAGCGTAGCGGTGCAATGAATAAGTAATAAAACTTTATAGCTCTATCTGTAGCGATTAAAATAATGTCAAGCCGTCCGGAACCCATTGAAACCCTTTATATTGTGTATATAATTTAAATTATATGCAAGATTTTCAGTCCAGTACGTTAAAAATATAATTTTATATTGTAATTTTTTTATATGGTATATATTTATTCGTTTGAACTAAAACTGATTTAGATGAGCCAAAACAGTGTATAGACTTCATAGTACATACGAAAAGTATGTGCTAAATATTACAATATTTTAATTAACAGAGGCTTTTGAAATTAGTTAAAGACTAACTTTTTTGATGTTCACCAAGCTTTTATTCAGATAACATTTGAGTAAAGAATCTGGTAGTGACATAATAAAAAATATCAATTTTACTAATATATTTTTAATATTTATTAAATTACCCTAGCATTCATTTTTGAGCACAATTTCATAAAACGTGTACTTAGAAAGAAATCTATTGGAAAACGCGTTAGTTTTGAGTAGTATCAAAATAGGAGGGTTTCAAATATGAATCGATAATTATTCCTGATTATATATGTGTATATATTTTTAAACCAACCGGCCAGACATAAATAATAGATTACCGTCGGAAAACTAGATAAATCTAAGGTACAAGTTGCGACTTTAAAGGTCTGTATTTGGGTAACTGAAGCTGATTTAACAATTATTTACATGTACGGTTGTTATTTTAAGTATGCAAGGCAGAAAAAATATTGTTTAAGAAATAATTATCATTTCACCTTTTTAACTCTTTCTATACATTTCGAATTCTATCTCCACTAAAACTAGCGTGATTGACGATTGATTTCTTTCTTAGAGGAAATTCCTCCGTTGAGTTCAAGAAAATCAAGTGGTTTGCTCAAATTAAACAATTAGTCTCTCGGCTGCTGGACTATAATGTATACCACAATCACTGCCAATGGCATTGATGGTCGTTAAAAGCTTAATTACCCAAAAGCCACGTCCCTGCTTGTAGGTTACCCACCGACATCTAGAAACACTGGCTAAACTAGGGGCGTGTCCCAGTGTGGCATTACTCACTCCACTGTAAGGCAATAAAACTTACAATTTAAATATAACAAGTCATACATGTTATTATTCTCGCTAATTTCAGAAGAAGGAGATTCGATCTTGACATTTGCAACGAAGTGGGGCTATTCATATTGACTGGGAGGGATTATAACCAAATTAATGGCATATTGAACGCGTCTATCGACCAGTGGCCGACAGGAACTAGGCGGTAGCAGTCATGCGATGAAATGTGAAACGGAATAACGTATTCAGAGAGAATATTAAGAGGTAATATTCCTCTACAGCTGCTTCGCCCGTCTTTACGCCATATAAAAACGGAATGCAAAATACATTTAGGATTATTTGCCTTTTAAAATCTCCCTAACTACAGCTTTACGATTAAAAAAGTAAAATCTTCTCAGAAAACTAGGTTATATTTTATATCAGACATGAAATATCAAGATAATCTTACTGATAAAGTGTGGCCGGATGTATCTGTAGCCTATATGTGCATCCAGATCAAAGCCGAACGGACAGATCTTTAGCCACCATTTTTAAAACGTATAAATGTTTCTCATTAAATGGATTAGGCTGAACGACATAGATTACGGTATGTGATTTATAAACATTTTATTTCATTCGGATTTGATTAATACGTAATAAATTACCTTAATGTCTTCTAAACATCCCCTATGTACAATCAAAAATTGTAGGACACGTGATATTCGAAGGGGATATTACGCTTATCCCTTTATAGGACATCGATTGTTATCGATTAAAAATCAACCGGCCACTATTGAATACCAAATAAGCAGTAACATAAGTTCAAACAATTACTATTTAATGTAACAATATTACACAAAAATACTTTAGATAATACTAGGTAATTTTTACAAGCACCAATTTTGACAGAGACTATGATCGATTTTCAACTAGTGAACGTTAATACCACATGCCCAGTGGCTAATGAATACTGATTGATTTAAAAATTCATTGATATATTTTCAGGGTATTACGATTAGATTTTTCATAAGAGTTACAAAAGAGTTCCCATAGTCCCATTGAAGATACTGCGCGAGAAGCGTGAATAACAGTAAATATCGTACAAACGCAATCGTACATATGTGCGAGTATCATTAAAAAAGACCTTGATCAACAACATTGAGTTTTCCGTTTTTAGCACACTTTATGTTGCTAAAAAAAGTTTTATTGAAAGATATGGAAAATAATCTGTTTTAATGCATCATGTTTTTTCTTGTTACAATTTCGTTTAATTCTATATTACCTTTTTAGTGTAAAATAATAAACCAAACAAAATTACTTTGTTTAAAAAACAGTATTACTAACAAAAGACAATAGTCTAATTATAATTTCATTAACTCCACCTGTAAAAGTCAAAATCCAGGAGTGTTTACAGCACTCGTGAGGTTAAATAATCAGTATTTTGAGCACAGTGTAGATGTATTATAAGGAACAAATATGCCGTAGCAGGGAATAAAAGAAATTTTAAATTTAAATTTATGGACTTGTATAATAATTCGAGTAAGGTGCACAACCTTGATCGTGGATCCTAAAAATAGGTATTTCATAACATCTCAACATAATCTTTTTGACACGGTTCGTGTCGTAAAAAATGGAACCGTGGTTTTATATTTAGGCAGTTTAATTTTTAAACGTAATGAATTTTCCTTTTCAAACAACTAGTAGAGAAGAGCAATAATTGGACGAGTTGTTTCTTTGAATTTTCTAAAAATAAATATTGCAACAAAAAATCCGACAGTAATTAACGCACACTGGAGAAGCGGATGGGTGTACGAGGTGTTGTTTTACATTTCACACAGGTAATACAACCTTTATACATGGATCTATAAAACAATAGGATAGAATTCTGGGAGCTAGTTCCATTATGGTTTACACATTTTATAACATTCAAAATACCAAAAGAACATAAATAAATTCTCGAAACGTTGGGTTGGTTCAAAGGGTAAAGAACCCTTGAAAATACTCGGATAAGGAATGTAAAAGGAATATCTTGTAATCACCTAATGTATTGAAAGACCAGAGGGTCTTGAAGGCAAATAGGATGAGCTTTATTCCACATAAAGTACATATGTTCATCTTTAAAAATATATTTTCTTCTGCGAATATCAATGTTCAATAAATGTTAAGGAATACACGAGTATAATAAATGTAACTTTGTTTCCGATTTACTTACTTAACTTGATTTCTGTATAGTCCTCAAATATAGAAGAATGAGTGAGCAAGTTTTCAACAAAAACAATTTTGGAGCTCGGACTGTGTTACACAATGTACATATTCCATGGTAGTAGACAAGTTTATATTCGGCACGAACACTAGTGCTGTTGTGACGGAACATGAGCAATATCCGTTCTGCTCTGATCTCATTGTAACCACTACTGTACTCCCTCGCACTCCAGGTTGATTGTAGTCCGGTTTATACTAAGCGGTTCTATATTCTATTGTGTTACAGTGCTGATCTATTTTAGATAGTGTATCGTGTAAATATATTCTATCCACTTCAAAAAGGAGACTGATTTCAAATTTAAGACCAAAGAAACATTTATGAAAGTTGACAGTTTATTTAAAAAAAAAAACATATTAAAAACATCAATAACTACTTAAGTGGAAAAAGAGTAAAACAAAACTGGCAATCCATGAGTTATGGTCCTTTTTATATAAAAAAAGTATTTAGAAAAAATGTTAACATGAGCATAATTTTTCCACAACGAATAAGATAAATAATCTAAACTTAAAATAATATAAACTATTTTTACTTTGAAATCCAAAAGAAGATAACATTTTTAGATGAAAATAAAAGTGGAATTTACAAAAGACTTACTTACATTGGCCAGACAAAAAGACCCATTAAAAAAGATTTAAAGAATATGAAAGATATTATAAACACGGACAACCTCAAAAATCAGATATTGCCAAACATGCATTATAGAAACAAATCACACCTTTTAAACTTCACATTATTAAAACAAGTCCATAAATAAGAAGATCTTGACGCTTATGAAAATATTATACAATAAAAACCATAAAGGTACAGTAAATAATTGATTTTGTACCGGTTCAAAATTCACCCTTCCTTTAAAATATAACTAAATTCTTTTTGAACCAAACTTTTATACATATATTAGCATTTGCTGTATTTTACTTTTATTTATACAAATCTTGTATCAAGCTTTCTTCAGCTGATAATTGTTTTAAATTCTAAGATATTTATGCTATATCACACAACGTGTGCAGTCAGTGAAATATCAGTCAGGTTTACCAACTATCTGACTAGTAGAATAATAAATATTTATTTTGACAAAATCATACAAAAACGGGGTTCTATAAGTGATTTAATTAAATACACAAGAAAATTATAAACATATATGGTATTTTTGAAATAAGTAAAAAAAAAAATATTTTACTCGAACCCTACATTTCCTGCTTGCTGGTCTTAAAAAATATTTTATTATAAATATTAAAAACCAGAATAAATTTCATGCGATAAAACGTTTCAATATCGGTACTTGCAAAAAGCTGTGACAGTTTTGAACACATTGACCAAAAACAGCTATACGACGCTACCAATAATCAACCACATTAGTTTTTTCCGGTCTTGTTATTAGGCACAACTTTATCCATTTACTCTTTGATGTATCTCTTATGGTTTTCCAAGATTCGTTCAGTGTGCATAAACACTTTTAACACATTTTATAGCGTCATTTTCGTGACTTTATTCGTTTGTTTTATTCGTTTAAATATTATTAAAAATAATAATGTCAAAAATTATTAATTTCTTCATGGTAAAGTTTTTATTGATAATAAATGATTTGAAAGTATAATAGAATTTCGGAAATTAGCCATTGTTAAATTAAATAGAACCTCAACCTTTCTAGGATTAAAATCTTTGGGATTTGAAGGCTACACTTAAATCCTCCGTGTAATAGAGTTAGTTTGTTAAAAAAATAACGATGGTAAATATCCTTAATACTATACCCTACTAAATTGACTTTTACACTAGACACATATCGTAAGTTCATTGACGATTCTTGGTTTTGTATAAGGACCCTAAAAGTTAAATTGTATTAAATTTTTGTCTTCTTTTGTTATTTGGTCTTTTAAATTTATATGTTTTTTCATTTAGTTTTAATCAGAAATAAAAGCAAGCAAGCTATTGTCATGCCTATTTAGCTATTTAGGATACTACAGATTAGGTATGTATCTCAGAGTAGTATTATTAATTTTATTAGTTAAATATATGTAGCCTAATAAGTAAATTTAACATGTTGAAAAGTTATCTAATATTTAAAATTACATATATAAAAATCATTTATTTTATATACACAATTTATTAATTAAATTATTTATCTTCGACTTACTACTATTATCTCTAATTCATACTTTTATTCAACAAGTCATATATGTACTAATTTTTAGTTGTATTTTTTATCTTTCTTATTCTCAGAATAACAACAATATTAACTTATTAAACCATACTATTAACTTAAACCAGTATGGATGGTGGAGAAAGACCTCCACTTAAAGATATATATTATATCATGCTTCTTAAATTATCACAGTTAAATTTTGCATCTATATCGTTTTTTTTATCCAAATAAAAAGAAAAATAGTTTGAATATTATATACTACATACGTATTGAAAGTAGACAAATAGTCAACAGATTTCCGAAAGTTTATTATTTAAAAATATTATTTGCAAAAATACGAATAATATAATGAAAAAAATTACTAGCTAATTACGTTACACACCCATTGTTATTACACTGAGCGCTATTGTATGTACATTCAGTTTGCAACACAATAGAGGAAAATTAGTGCATATAATCAAAAGCACCTAAATAATACGATCACTTCGTACATACTAACAAATCAGTTTTAAACACATCGCAACATGTAATCTTGGTAAGGAAACATATTCAAGTTGCATTATACTTTTAGCTAACAAACATAATGTAATGAGAACGACTCTGTTATCAACAGTTGTCTGATATCAGTAGGGTGGAGTAGATCCTTCCAACAATACCGTGTGTGTGTTTCAGTAGAGGCGTTAAAAGCTATCTTTGTATTAGTTACTACCCTCTGACCTAGACTTCTTTGTACTCTTTGTTTAATGACATGTTTAACCTACATTGGAACTACGAACATTTTAAGGTTGTTAATATAACAATCTAGAAAAATAAAGTTTTCATTTTGGAATTTCAAAACGTCAATAATAGTCATTTAATGTTCTCTTGCCCTATATGAAGTATAAGCTGTATTCAAATACTCAATATCTCTTATGTGTAATTTATTCCTTTTTATGAGTTTTGATTCTGCAGAAAATGAAATAACACATTAATTGGCCTACTTATACCCATTCTGTAGTGGTTAATTAAATTCTCAGAATCATGTAATAAAAAAATGTCTTTTAAATGATTAAAATACAAGAATATTTTATTAGTTATTTATATAAGTCAGTTGGATACAAATGTACCAATTTTTTACACTAAAGATTGAAAAGTTTAACACTAAGATCCGGGCTGTAATGACAGTGATTTTGATTATAGCCTCACAATAACAATATTAAATATAAAACATTGTTATGATCTTATGCTTAGTCGTGCAATAACGGATTATTTCTCTATTACAAATACAATTTATACGTTATATAACACGCTACATGCATACGATAGCATCGTATCGTTTAGTTATCTCGATATTTTATTGGTCATTCCGAAAAAAGGTCAAACCTTTTTGTATTTCATCTTAAAATATTCATCAGTATAAAACTTGAAAGGAAAAACCAAAAATCCCTTTGGATGTGTATTAATTATATCCTTAAATAAATACCACCCACAGTTCTGTCCAAACATACGTGCCTAAAGAGGTTGTTTAACATTGTAAGTTGTAAGTGTTGTAAGTTTAACAATGTTTCTTAAGAGAAAAAACTAAGAGTGTTTCACTATATTCACTCTTGAACAAGATTCATTCGTTTAGTATTAGTTCGTTTTTTACTGAATTATGGTCTTATAATTTAGAGAAAACTAACAATAGTAGTGTTTTATACACTTAAAAATATGTAAAGTGCAGCAAAAGATGGTATACAAAATGTATACTTTATCAAACATTTTGTTCATGTTTATTGTAAATCATCAGTAAACAAGAATAGAATCTCTCTCGTCTTTAAATAATTGTAAGCTAATCTATTATACATAATCTATAAAAGTGTTTAGCTTATATACTAGACTGTTTGTATTTGTAATGGTTTCATATCTTGAAACACAAAAAATATAGACAAACAATCAATAGACTTACTCTTGCGAAGCTCCGGCCATTTCTCTTTAGGAACCCTGTAGTCATGATACTCGACGCCAGCATAAAGCGAATATGAAGCGTATGTGCTCTGCACGGCCTCTAGCGTTGAAGTAGATTAACTTGTAGTTGGGTGACATGATTTCCTAGAACAACAATATATATATATATATATAAGTAGATAGTATAATATGGCGGTTCTAGCGCACTTTTGGGACAGTCAGAAATCAATGTAAAATACTGTCCATTTGAACCATAAACAAATCTGAGAAAGCACGAATGTTAAATAACCGAATCTTTAGCTGTTTTACTGTTCATTGTAGGCTTCTAATTTCTTAAGCTATTTTAATGAAAAAATCCAGAAATCTTCGAAATCTTTATTCCACGAAGTTAATTGTAACACAGTCTTTATCTTTAATAGTCTTCTTTCCAGTAACAAACCAAGTGTAATTTTTCATTTTTTGTTCAATTCTTTAATCTATTTTTCATCCAAAAACATGTCAAAAATCTGTTCGGTAAGTGTACTTTACAATCTTCCAACTCGGCAATTATTGTAAGCCCGAATTTATCTTTCATTTTATCCAATGTCACAATTTATACTTCTTATTTTCTTCTAAATCAATCAATTTCTTATATTCTTTGAACTTTAAATCACCAACCTCATTTAATTCCTTTAGTAGCTCCATTTACATAAGAAAAAAATATTGAAAAAATAGTATTATAGAATTTAAATTACCTCCTACAAACCAATATAGTACTATTTTGTCTATAATTATACTATTTTTTCAATAATTTTAAGTCTTAGTTTACAGATTTTTCTATAATAAATAGAAGAATCCATCACTGTTTCACCAGAAATTGTGCTGATTTTCTGTCAAATTCAAGTAAAAATCATTACTTTTTCAAATTCTAAAAATATTGAAAAAATAGTATTATAGAATTTAAATTACCCTCCTGCAAACCAATATAGTAAAAATCGCTAGTTAAAATTTTTGCTCTTTAAATATGGAGCGGAAAAAGATAGAGTGCCCATACTGCAAAAAAGACATTTTCGAACATCACTTTACTCGACATTACAATTCGAAAAATCATCTAAAAAACAAAGAAATTTATAATAAAAGAATTAAAGTTATTTGAAGACTTGGGCTAAAAGAAAATACAAATTGCCGATCACCAAAACATGTATAATATAGAAAAATTGCGGTGAACTAAAGAAAAATTTTAAGGAAAGTAAAAAAGATCTCAATCTATTTAAAGATGAAAAAATTCAATCAATCGCTGAGAAATTGTCCATTGAAACAAACGATAAAACTAAGTCTGAAATGATCGAAGAAATTGACAAAAACTCTTAATGAGAAACCTGAAAATATCATTGATGTAGAAGTTTTATCCTCTATCCATGGTCTTTGTCAAGCAATACATTTTAACAAACTTGAACGATAATTCCATGTCAATTTACAAATATCTTTCTATTTTGCGTCCAGAAATTAAAAGTTTAATCGAAAAATTTCAAGAAAACCGTTAAAAAATATGAAGGGCTATCTCTCTTTAGAATGCGAATACGAACGTACTTTAGTGAACGGTGAAACACAAACTTGCCCAATGTATTTTACTATAAAAGCAGACGAGATCTTTGACATAAACGACTTTATTACTAAGCAATTTAATAAATTAACACATCGAGAACAGACAAAATCATCCAAATAAGGGTTCAGGACGGACATTTAAAAAATGCAAACAACTAGTTTTGAGCATTAATAAACACGAATTTATGAACGCAGGATCATATATCGATTTGCCAAAGAAAATCAAAGATAAGAAAGCTTGTATAAATATCAAAAATAAAGATGATTATTGCTTTATTTATTCTATCCGATGTGCTATTGAAAAACCCGAAAGAGACTGCGAAAGATCAAAACAATATGAAAAATTTGTAAATGACGAGATATTTTCAGGTTTCGAGTATCCAATGTCTTAAAAGATATACAATTATTTGAGAAACGAAGTTACAATTCCAAGTACAAATATCCAAAAATGTCTATCAATGTCTACAGTTTTGATGAAAGTATTAAGGTTGTTCCATTACAAATTTCTGAAAAAAATACGACGCTGAGTTAAACATTGACTTATTGTATGTTAAAACAAGAAAGACAAATCTCATTATGTTTTGATAACCGATTTAAATAAGCTCGTGAGTTCTCAGTTATCTAAACACGAAACATAAAAAAATTGCTATGTAGAAGATGTTTAAGCCATTTCTACAAATCTGGAGATTTAGCAGAGGCATTTGGAAATTTGTAAGCAACATGAAGTTTGTAAACCAGTTATGCCATTTCCAGGTCAAACAACTAAATTTACTAATTATCAAAAGAAGTTTAGCCATCCGTACGTTATTTATATGGATTTTGAAAGCATATTAGAGAAGATTCCCACATGCAAAAACAATCCGCAAAAAATCGATCACAACCAAGATTCAGAAGCACATTCCATATGGTTTTACTCTATACTTAGTGTCTAATGTGACCAATCGTATGTACAAGGCCGATAATGTTATCGAGCAAAAAATGAAGAAGATTTGCCCAAATGTTCCTGCAAAATTGTTTGAAGAACTTAATAAATTATCGAAATACATAGCTAAAAAGTATAATTCTAAGAATAAAATACCTATGAAATTAACTGAAGAAGAAGAAATTTCGTATCAAAATTCCAGTCTTTGTCATATTTGTGAATTTGAGGGTTTTGATAATCAAACAAGAAAAAAAAGTACGAGATCATTGTCATTTAACCAGGTAAATTTCGAGGTGCCTGCTCATTTATCTTGTAACTTGAATCTCAAATTTCCTCAAAATATTCCCGTTTTCTGCCACAAATATGTCATGTTACGACACTCATTTGTACATAAAAGAATTGGCAAAACAGTATGGTAATGTTGATTTGATCGCAAACACAGATGAGAAATATATTAAATTATTCTGTAAATTCTGGATATGGATATGAGTTTGAAGATGATAAACCAAGAAAGTTCATCAAGTTTTCTTTCGTAGACACGTTCAGATTTATGGCATCGTCTATTGAAAAGTTAGCTAAAAATCTAAAGAGAGATGATTTCAAACATACAAATCATTTTATACAAGATGGTCTGAACGCAATTCTAGATAGACAACCAAATGACGAAGAAGAAATCTTTAAAATTCTATCTGGAAAAAGCATATTTCCTTACGAATTTATCGACAGTATTGAAAAACTTGATTACACAGAAGAATTGAGAATTCAAGATTTCTATTCCCTTTTGAACAGACGAGAGCATATCTGAGAAAGATTTTCAACACTACTTAAATGTTTGGAACAAATTAAAAGAGAAAAATCTAGGAAATTACTCCGATCTCTATAACATTCAAGATGTTCTATTGCTCGCTGATATCTTTGAAAAATTTTAGGAACATTTGTTTGAATTGCTATAAGCTTGATCCAGCACACTATCTAACAGCTCCCAGTCTTCGCATGGGATGCTATGTTAAAATTAACGAATATAGAATTACAATTAATTAGTGATTATAATATGTATTTGATGATCGAAAAAGGTATTCGCGGAGGCATTTCTCAATGTATTAAACGATATGTGAAAGCAAATAACAAATATTTAAAAGATTTTGATAAGACAAAGCCTGAAAACTATTTGTTATACGTCGATGCTAATAACCTTTATGGGTATGGCCTAATGCAAAATTTACCATATAACGAAATCAAGTGGATGGATCCAAAAACTTACACAACTGAAGACTGGAAAGAAACAATTTTGGAACTCACTGGCGACGAAGATTATGGCTATATTCTCGAAGTCGATCTAGAATATCCGAAGAATTTTACATGAAAATCATAAAGATTTGCCTCTTGCTCCAGAACATTATAACAACAAACTTTGCACAACTCTACTGGATAAAACTGAATATGTTGTTCATTCGAGAAATTTGAAATTCTATCTGGAACAAGGTATGATTTTGAAACATGTGAAATAGAGTTATTGCATTCGATCAGAAGCCTTTTATGAAAGATTACATTGATTTTAATACTAGTATGAGGACCAAAGCTACAAGCGACTTTGAGAAAGATTTTTACAAGCTGATGAACAACTCTGTTTTTGGAAAATCTATGGAAAATGTGAGAAACAGATGTGATATTAGACTAGGAAATGAAGAATTTTCAATGAAAACAAGCTAAGAAAACAAATTTCAAATGCTTTAACATCTTTGACGACAACTGTATAGCGAGTCACATGTACAAGCAGAAAGTTAAATTTAACAAGCCGATCTACATAGGTTTTTCAGTTCTTGACCTTTCAAAATTGTTAATGTACGAGTTTTATTACAACAAATTAAAGAAGTTTGATCCAGATTTGAATCTGTGTTACATGGACACAGACAGTTATTTCTTAGAATTGAAACGAGATCCCTTTAAAATTATTAAAGAAAATATAGATGATTTCGATACGAGCGACTATCCAAAAGATCATGAATGTTTCACTACTAAAAAATAAGAAGGTAATAGGGAAATTCAAAGACGAACTAAATGGGGAAATCTTAGAAAGAATTTTGTGGTTTTAAGATCAAAGATGTACTCGTACAAATATCTAGACAAAAATCCAGTTAGGGTGTAAAGGAATTAAGAGAAGCGTTGTAAATTAAAACAATAAATATCGAAAACTTGAAGAGATGTTTGTTCGAAGATAAAGAAGAATTTAGGGAGATGACAGTAATCAAAAGCTATAAACATGAATTGTATACCATCACCATAAAACCAAAACTGGGCACTAAAACGCTAAAGATGATAAGAGAAATGTCCTAGAAAATAAGATCGATACAGTACCGTATGGCTATAAAAATGAAGCAAAATCTGATATATTAGACGAATTAAATAAACTTGGAAACTTTGAAAATTGAGAAATAACCGGAAGTGTTTACGAATATGAATTGAGAAAGTCAAAGCTATAATTTTTTCTATATAAATGGAGTCTCAAAAGAAATGTACAAAGTGTCAAGAAGAGAATAGAAAAGACTGTTATTGTAAGGAATTATATGATAAAATGGACAAATTAACTTTAGAAGAGAAAAAGTGTTACTTTTGTAAAGAAATTAAAAATATTTCTGAATTTAATAAACTGGCAGTATAGTAAAGATAGAAAAGATGCTTTTTGCAAAGATTGTGCTAAAAAAATTTTCAGCGAAAGTTATAAAAACGAAATGCCTTGTGAATATGAAAAAAAGATTTTACAATGGTTACCTAGTTATGCTAAACATTTACAAACAAAATATAATAAATCGAGAGTTTTTAGTAAAATTTAGAAAACATTTTTCATCGTGTAATTTAGATATTCTATAAATCAGTCGAGATTCTGCCATATTTGTAGTTAAAATGATTTCCGTTGTATAAAATATTCAAAGATTTCTTTCATTTGGTTGTAGAGATTTATACTATTTGGATCTCCTTGTCTTAATTAAAATTTCCATTTCTGGGTAATCAATTTCAAGTTCTTTCAATCTTCTCGGTATTTCTCTCTTTTGAGCTCTGATAACGTAATAAGGATATTCCCACATGTGATTCTTCTTAATTTAATACAAAAACATGGTGTTTTTTTTTCTTAGCAAAATCTTTACAAACAAGGTCTGGTTTCATTAAGTCAATTTTTACACTTTGTTTTGCGATTATTTTCCGTTTTTATTTTCATCTTTAATTTTGCAAGTGTTTTAACTTCGTCCTCTAAATATTTAATCTTGTTTTCAAGTTTGTACACACCAAATTTACGAATACTTGGTATTTAAAACTTCTTCTAAAACCCAATCTTGGAACATTTCTGCTATTTTCATTTTAGATTTCAAGATTAAAGAATATATGCCTGCTTCATTGATGAAAACAGTGTTTTTTTGAAAGTTTGAAGGCGGGGGCGAATCACCCCTACCTTCAGAATGTATGTTTTCGAAGCTTTTTTTATATTTTTCTTTGACATGTTCTTTAAATTGCTTTCTTCGTATCTTTATATTCTAACACCTCTGCAACATCTTTCGCCTTAAACCAAAATTTCATTATTTTCGTCAACAAATGTTAAAATTTCTTTATTATTGAATTTGAGTAGATTCACAACTGACTCCATTTAGATAGAAAAAAAATTTAACTAGTAATTTTTTATTTTGAGAATAAAGCCCAGATTCATTAACGAAAACAGTGTTATTTTGGAAGTTTGAAGGTAAGCTATTTATAGCCCCCTTATATTTAGATTAAAATAGAAGTTTTTATCATCTTCGTCAACGTTTATTCTGATCGTTTTGCATAGTATTTTCATATTCTAGACTTTTTGCTACGTCTTTAGCCTTAAACCAGATCAACATTGTTTTCGTCAACAATCGTAAAGATATGTTTGTTATTGAATTTTAGTTGATTATTAAGTAGGTCTACAACTGACTCCATTTAGATAGAAATAAAATTTAACAAGCAATTTTTATTTTGAGTATAAAGTCCTGATTCATTGATGAAAACAGGGTCAGGATGAAGATTTTGAAAGAGTCGCGATTCGATACCCTTGTCAGAATCTATGTTTTCAAAGCTTTTTTTGTATTTTTCTTTAACATTGTCTTTATTCGTATTTTTTGTGAATATTTGTGAGGTGGCCCTCGAGGGCTACCTTATCTTTTAGATAAAAGTATTGGTATTTATCATCATTATCAACTCGTTTTGAAAGTTTGAAGGTAAGAACGATTCGTTCCCCCTTGATTCATCATTCTTTCGACAATCTTAAATATATTGTTGTTTTACTCTCATTATTTAATAAATTTCCCTCAGAGTCTTGTATAGTTAGAACGATTTTTTGAATTCTTTTAATATTTTTTCTAATTGGAATATAATCGATTTCATTCGGTTTCGGTTTTTCTCTGATTTTTGATCCATAAGCAACATTTGGGAAAAAAGTGTACAAAATTTCAGATTCTTTGTGTAAATGTTCGGTATGATTTTCAAAACTAGGTTCAACGAGATTGCAGTGCACTTCAATTACATCGAAAGGTCTAAATTTTGGCGTTTTATTTCCTAAATATACCTGATTTGGCTCAATAGTTTCTTGAACAAAACCCTAACAAATCTACAATAATTGCTTGAAAACATTATTCTTACTGGTGATTTTATTTGAATTTTATTAGAGAGATAATTTTTTTGCATTTCAAACTTGTTTTCGTCAAAGTTTAAAGATTTATCTGATTGTTTGAATGTTTTTTAGATTAATTTTTAAGGGAATTTTTTATTTGATCGAAAGTATAATATCCTTTGTTTAAACCATTAATATTTTGTTATGTTCTTCTCACTAAATCCTATGTCAATAAGGGGAACTTTCACTAATATTTATTACAAAATTGTCAGAATAAAAACCGCTTAAACCGATAAAATAATTTGATTCTTCACTCTAAGTGTATAGGATGTTCCAAGTTTAAAAACTAATTTAGAGCTTTCTGAAGTCAACTTGAACAGCTTCATTTTCGCAAGCGTTGCTTCAAGATGAAAATCTTCTATTTAAATGGAGAAAAATTTTTTTAAAGCAAAAAGATCAGATAAAACTTCAAAACGTTTGAAGAAAATAAGAAAGATCAACCAATCAGATTGTTAATTGTTGGTTCAAGTGGATGTGGAAAAAACAACTTTATTATTGAATTTTATCTACAATAGGTTGATTCCTTATTCCAATTTGTATGTTTTTAGTAAATCTTTAGAACAAGACGCTTATAAAAAATTGCAAGAGAGATTTGGAAAATATTGAGAAAAACTTAAGCCAAAAGGTATCACATTTTTATAATGCCTCTGAGGACATAGTTCCATTAAGCGAGTTGTAAACCCAATTCGTTAATCGTTTTTGATGATTGTATTTTGGAAAATCAGGACGTTATTAAGGAATATTTCGTTATGTCTCGTCACAAAAACATATCTTGTATCTATCTTTCCCAATGCTTTTCAAAGGTTGATAAACAAGTTATAAGAAATAATTCTGAATTATGTTGTGTATTTTTAAGCAAGATGATCACTATTCGAGAAAGATTTATAACAATTATGTGGGATCTGATATGAGTTTTAACCAATTTAATGAGCTGTGTGATAAAAATTTGGAAGGACAAGACTACGGATTTTTAACTATTAATCTAACTTTGAAGCCTAAAAGTGGTAAATATTTGAATAAATTTTCTAATATAAATGCTGCTCAGTGGTCTGACAAATCTACTTGATAAATATATTTGTTACAATTATTTTTACATTATCTTTACTTTTTATTTACATTATGAAAACAACTGAAAAAACGGTAAAATCTGTTCACGTTTTACGTTCCACGTTCACGTTTTTACGTTCCACGTTCACGTTTTTACGTTCCACCGTTCACGTTTTACGTTCCACGTTTCGTGTTCCACGTTTCAAAATTTTTCCTAAATAAATGGTGAACGTAACTTCTGAAGAAGCGAAAAAACTTGATCAAATCGAAAAGAAATTAATCAAAGAATTTAAAAGAAACAGATTCGAATTGATGAAGAAGAACAAGAACTTATTCCAAAAAAAATTAATCAACCTGTAACTTCTGCAATAAAAAATGTTGAGGGCAAAATTGAAAATGTTTTAAGCGATAATCAAAATTTAATGAATTTGGTTCCAGTTGTACGACAATTTGCCGATATTTCGATTCCAGAATCTGAGTTTGAATTGCCAAAATTACCATCTTCAACACCATTTAGACCTCGAATCATTGAAGGACTCTTACCATAGTTGAACCAATAAGTCTGGAACAACGGATATAATAATTGGTGAAATTGGTAAAAAATTTCTTCCTAGAGCGAAGGATGATAAATTTGGTTTGTATTGGGATAGAAAAAAGAAAAGTTTTATGATTGGAAATTTACCCGTTAATTTTGAACAAAATGACATAGTTATTAATGAAAAAATGTACGAAGGTACTCAGGGTTTATGGAGATTATTAACAGGCATGATGTTCCAAAAGACGGTTTATATTCTGAAGAAGACTTGAAAAAGTATACTGAAATTTTATGGAAATCTGATTCAATTTACAAAAATAATGATCCAAGAAACCAAAGTCAAGTTAAGGTAAAAAATATCTCAATTTGATTAAACCAATTTGGGAAAAACGAATCGAAGGATCTGGTATAAGAAAATACAGTGATAATAAGATTGAGTACAGATATATCAACGATTTGACAAAACTCGATGGAATTATTAATTATATTTATGCCTCAAGAGAAGGCTGGAAACAACAATTTTTTGAACGAAAAGAAAGCGATTAAGGATTTTATTTCGAACAAACTTGATGAAATGATTGAAAAACCTGATGGAATTAAATATTTAAAACGAATTTT
The DNA here is from genome assembly GCF_021130785.1 of Homalodisca vitripennis. NCBI lineage: Eukaryota > Metazoa > Arthropoda > Insecta > Hemiptera > Cicadellidae > Homalodisca > Homalodisca vitripennis. The sequence goes on from NW_025784260.1 coordinate 19,025, forward strand.
GCCGACAATAAGTTCATCTATGATTGAGGGTAGTGGACTTTTGAATGATTTTATCAACAATTTACCTTTTGAATTACACGTACCAACTTATCAGTATCTGGGGCCTGGCACAAAACTCGAAAAAAGACTAAAAAAGAGGAGATCCTGGTATAAATAAATTAGATCAAGCTGCTATGGAACACGATATTTTTTATGCAAAAACATTCTCGAGTGACACAAATTCCAGACAGTATAGCAGATAAAGTTTTGCAAGATAAAGCAATGGATAGATTTTTATCAAAAGATGCTAGTTTAGGTGAAAGATTTGTTGCGCTTCCAACAGTTGGAGCAATGTTTTTGAAGAGAAAACTAGGAATGGGAATTGAAGAGAACTTGAAATTTGAACTAACAATAAATGGAGGTGAACGTAAACTTCAGCAAAAATCAGAAAGAAAAAATAAAATCCGCTTTTAAGAAAAAAATACCCGTTAGTATTCAATTTAAAATAGATCAACTAAAAAATGGCGAAGATAAAATATTTTTAACAAATAGACAATACAATAAACTCGAAAAACATAAGAAAAACAATAAAGGAACCAGAATAGAATTTTCTTATAATCAGTTGAAAGAACTTAAAAATGGTGGACTTTTGAAAGATTTATTAGGATTTTGGAGAAAATATTCCAGTTGTTAAAAATGTTGTTCTCTTATGTTCGTTAAAGCTGCTCCAATCGTTAAAAAAGATGTGATTCCTATTGTTCGAAACATTTTAAATTGGTTAGATAAAGAGTTGGAAGATGTTACAGGATCTGGATTAGATGAAAAAACTTGAATTACGTGAAATCAAACATCGGAAAAAAAAATTTGAACCTTTAACATTCGGAGAATTGGAAGGAATCTGCAAAAATATTAAACCTTTTAGAGGAATTTTCATGAGAGATACATTACCCGAAAAAAGTTAAGAAATTTGAATGTGGAATTGTGAATTTAGACTCGATTTTGGGGAGTGGAACGCATTGGGTTTGTTATTATAAAAATGATAAGAATGCATGTTATTTTGATTCGTATGGAAGAATTGAGGACAAACCCACCTATAGAATTGATTAAATATTTGAAAAAATCAAGCGTTTATTATAACGATTCTCAAATTCAAGGACTATAAAGATCCCCCAATTTGTGGTCATTTATGTGTTTTTGTTTTGAATGAACTGAGTAATGGTTAAAGATTTTAAAGAAAGTTGTTAACAAAATTATTGCTTAATAAATATGGATTCACAAAATATTTTTGACGTATTTGGAACACAAATTATTCAAAATGTAGATAATAGTTTGAATTTTGATAGTTTGAGAAATGAGTTTGATAACAAGTTAGAAAATTTATTACAAAACCTTCCAGATTCAGATACGTTTGCTGTCGAGATTGAAGATTTTAAAGCAGAATATGATAACAAACTTGTAAATTTCATGAGTTCAAATAAAGTTGCTGATAAAATAAAAACATTGGAAAAAGAAGTTGATGATGGTTGTAAAAAAATTATTTACCAATTTAATGTCTCATATCGAAAAAGCTGATAAAATTACTGAAGCGATCAAAGTTGAAAAGAATTATGTTAGTTTGGCTAATAAAAAAAGAATTGTCGGTGTTCGACCTGGTATTGACAAACATGATGTTGTTGTTAAAGAACAAATTTTAAAACCTCTAAAATTATCAGAAAACATCGATATTGTTGATTTACATGATCCGAATGTTAAAAATGCCTTAGATTTTAAAGGAAAAAGAATTAGCGGTGTTAGTTAAAGGAATTAATCCATTTGATGTTGTTGTAATGATTCAATTAGAAGATCCTATTAAAATGTTTAATGAACTAAAACAAAATTATGAGAATCATAAACAGCATGTTAAAGATTTTACAACAGAAGTCTATGACAAGTTAGAAGCCAGAAATAGAAGATCAGTAGACGATGTTGGTGAAATTAATGAAAAACTTACTAATTTTAAAGAGTCTTTTTGATAAGTTTAGTTTAGATGCTACGAAAACTTTTGAGAATATTGGTCATAAATTTGTTGAATACAATGATTCTTATGCTGTCAAATTTCAAAAATCTAGAAAAAAAACTTAATAATATGGAGGGAAGATCATTACTGAATATAGGTTATTCGTGTAGGGTTTTATGCATGATATAAATTTCCTTATATAAAATGGCGCTTCAATATACTGTGTGAGGTGTAAGGCAAAAAACTGAAACCAAATTGATTTATATAAATACTATGCAATAATAAATAAATATATCAATGGAGTTAAGAGGAATTTCTGGAATAATGCTGCTTGAATGCTAAGCAAGCAAAAAAGAGTTCAATTTATTAAAAACATTGAAAATTTGTTTCCACTAATAAAATTAGAGATGGCGGGAACAATTATCAGTGCTTTCGCCCCAATCTTTTTATCTATGCAACACGGAAAGAGATTTGAAAAAAGAACATTGGGATGACAATTTCTCAAAAATATATGAATTATCCGAAGATATTGATGAGATTATACGTAAAAACCAAATTGAATTGGTATAACATTTGCTGAAATATCAAACTTGTATCATCATGACGTTTCATTGTAAGAAAAAGAAATATACATTATAAATTAAAAAGATTCATATGTCTGGTGTCTTTGGTCTCTGATCAACACTTGAGTATTAAAGTTTCTTGGTATGAAAATAAAGATACAGTTGACTCTGGAAACAATGATTATAGATAAGCGGTTACTATCCTGCTGCCAAATTTTATTGAAATTATGTGACCGAGATCGCAAATATTTATAGGAATGAGAATCACTGAATATGACGAAGTAAGATCATTAAAAAATGACTCTAAATCTTTTTAATTGATTTTACTAAATAATTTATATCTTTCTTCTTATAACAAACGTTAACATTAGATCGATGAAAAAATGATATCTTGATGTTTTTAAAATTTCTAAATTTTCTCTTATTAAAGTGGCGGGGGACTACAGGAAAATATGCTAGTCGATATTTGAATAGGGCGAGAGTTTAAAAATTACTATCCAATTAGAGTTAAACAACATGTTTGGAATGAACCGAATAAAAGAAACTGAGTTTAATATTGATTTTGGAGATAACTTTTGCTCGTCTAACTTCCAGGTTTATATTTCTGGAACTTTTAACAAAACAAAAGGACTGGTCTAAGCATATCTTGGGAACTCGATTAATGTTAGATTAATCGATTAATTTTATACCGTTTTTATTTTCTAAGATTGAAGTACATGAAAAACACAATTAAATTGATAGAAGAAGCTCGAAAAACTCTGTGGCCAATTCTAAGCCACTATTTAGAAGGAAACTATATTCGTATTCTAAAAAGTGATGTTATTTTCTCAAACTTCTAATGGCTTTGAATCAGATTTTAAATTTGGTGTTTTTGAAGGCAGCTGGAATATTTTATCTCATTTTGGATTAGGTTTTTTTGAAAACTGTTACCTATTCCGATCTATAAAGGAGGATTTTATCCTCAAGTGTTTATAAGAGCAGAAGACGATGACTTGCGACTATTAAATAACAAAAAACTAACTAGGAGAATGATATGCCAGTTGATGGCAAAATTGCACAATTACAGATTTTTTTTTTATTAGGAGTTCCAATGATTGATTATTAAAACCACGAGTAAAATTCAGTCTGATTGAATTGAAATCATTATAAAAATTTCTCCAAAACATCACGTTTAATTTTCTAGACTTGGCAATGTTATTTGAGCAAAAAAGGTAGTTTCCGGAACAACTTATTCGTTCGATAATTAACAAATATTTATAGAAATATATCTTCAATCCCAAGTTCGTTATCACTAGGTTTTCAAACAGAATAGACATGAAATAATCATAGAAAAAATCACTTCAAAGTTTGATAGTTTGGATTGCTCAAAAAGATATCAGAGTAAAATTGAACGGTCTCTTATTATACCAGATAAATGGAATTACAAAATTTAAACATTTCCGGATGGTCTTTTCAGAAATCATAGTATCAGATGTATCAAGATTCTTAAGGAAAGGTTTACTAACACTAAAAATTATGGGAAATGTATTACAACCCCAAAGAATATTCTATAGCAAATAGACCCATTTATTTGTCGATTGTATACAAAAAAAAAAAAAAAATAAAAAAAAAAAAAAAAAAAAAAACAAAAAAAAAAAAAAAAAACAAAAAAAAAAAAAAAAAAAAAAAAAAAAATAAAAAAAAAAAAAAAAAAAAAAAAAAAAAATAAAAAAAAAAAAATAAAAAAAAAAAAAAAAAACAAAAAATAAAAAAAAAAAAAAAAAAAAAAAAAAAAAAAAGACAATCAAAAAAATAAAAATAACAATAAAACAAAAAAAAAAAAAAAAAAAAATAAAAAAAAAAAAATAATAAAAAAAAAAAAAAAAACAAAACAAAAAAAAAAAAAAATAAAATAAAAAAAAAAAATAAATATAAAAACAATAACAAAAAAAAAAAAACAAAAAAAAAAAAAAAAAAACAAAAAAAAAAAAAAAAAAAAAAAACTAAAGAGTTTGACAAATATTTCTAGTTCAAAGAACGATTAATAATCTATCAATATGGATTTTCAAAAAGCTGTTACAATAACGCGGATTTGTTTTGTGGTTGTGGTTTCTGAGAAATTTTTAGCCCTATGATGTGATTAAGAACGATATTAGAGAAATTCAGATAGTTAATGATGTTATATTGTTCCTCTTTTCATTCCTTCTCAAAACTTCAAAAATATACTTCTTTCGCCGATGAAAAATCTCGAATTTCTCTTCCGGGAATAATCTCTTATTAATCATAAACAAAAATGATCCCGTAAATAGTTGCTTACAATAGAATGAAATTATTTTCTTTTTATCTCGGTAGTTGAAATTATTAAAAACATTAAACATTTGCGCTTGAAAAAATTTCATATCTCGGCAGACTTAGTTCACATTAAGCTTCCCATTTATTTCTTTTTTGGCTTAAAAATGGAAAGAAAGTTATAATGCAAACTGTTACAAGTGTTATAATAGAGGGAGAATATTATTGATAAGAAGGATTAGTTTGTAGAGATTGTAATTTACATTTTGTTACGAAAGACCTAAGCCTAAGAAAATTTCGGAAAATAAATTAAACATATTTGAATTAATCTGGCCTTATTGAAATTACAATACGGAGGACAAGAAGCAAACCAAAATTTGTTACAGAATTTATGGAAAAAAGGAACAAAAATTTTTTATTATCTCTTGGGCAACCATTGACAAAATTATTTTCCTTTTCAAAGAATACATTCTAGGTTTGTTGGTTTAAATACACAACGTTTCGATTATGAAAAGACTATTACCTGTATTTTTTTCCATTATCTGGATGTTGAATTTGTCTACGGATTTTAAAGCCGAGAAATCCTCGATGATTTTATAGTACATTTGGAGAAATTAAACGACGGAATCCTCTTGAAAAAGGAATGTCGGTTTTACTCACATTCTCCCCGGACTTCTCGAGTGATTGTTAGCAAAATTTCTATTATTTCCGTTTATAGATTTTTTATTAAGATTTCTGGATTTTTTCATTTAAAATAACAGCGCTTATAAATGTAGAAGACACTACAGATGAAACAGTAAAAACAGCTAAAGATTCGGTTATTTAACATTCGTGGTTTCTTAGATTTGTTTATTGCGGTTTCAATGGACCAGTATTTTTACATTGATTTTCTGTCTGTCCCTAAAAGTTGCGCTAGAGCAACGCCATATTACTATCTAAGCTTATTTAATATATATACCCCCCCCCACTTGATAAACAGAAAAAGGGAAGATAAGAAGGCTTAATTTAAAATACTTAGTAACTAGTTTTAATAATCTTATTTACCCATATTTTTTACCAAACTTAATTCGTTCCAAACTACAAGGAAGGTGGGGAGTAGTACTGTTACTGACAGTATGAGAGTAACCATCCTATCTAAGGTGCACGGAGAGAAAACTCCCTGGCTACAGAAACTCACTATAAATTCTGGAGTGAGGTTCCAGTAAACCCCCTTTAACCAGTTTTTAACGTACCATGTACGTCCTCTCACTGCTTTCTGCTGCTGTTGCGATTCACGTACTCAGTACACATTCCGTGGCTTTTTCATACAAAGAAGTATATTTTGTAAGTTAATTTTCTGTTTTTTAATAATTTCAGGTTGCATATTAACATCTGTAAAAAGTAAAACTAGCAATTTATTTCCGAGTTAATGCGATACTTAAAATAACGTCTAACATATATATTCAACGATATTTTTCATTGGGCATAGTCAGCTACCCAGTTGGCAGCTGCCCACGGAACAGCTGGCCGGTTATTGATTGTGCCGGTAATAATTACATCTATATATTGTCAAATATGATACCAATATTATATGTATTACATTATAGCTGCCTTTGGAAATCTCTCAAGGGTAATTTACTATTGTAATGATTAGGTTTTATATGTGAAACGCAGGACATTTTAATGTGTTGGTT
>NW_025784261.1:0-25582 GCF_021130785.1 Homalodisca vitripennis
AATTAAATAATATCATAAATAACACATTAATTAAATAGTGTAAATGAACATTATACTCGGATACAATAACAGCTTGCTATATTTTTAAAAGAGTTATTTGGCTCTGGCTTTTTTCAACACCGCCTCAGCTTCCCTAACACCCCCAATACTCCAAATGTCCATGGCGTTCCCGGCCAAGCGCCTGCACAGACAATGGCCTTGTAAGAAAAATACAAGGCCTATTTCCCGCTTTCGGTCGGCCCGCACTGATCCGTACACCCGAGGAAAATAAAGTGCTTCCGGGTACAGACGATTTTATTCAAAGCAAGGTCTGATTATTGCGGTAAAAGAGGTCAAGGTCGACGACACTATAATCAACCTGGATCAGGCAGAGCATTGTACAGCCGCATCATTGCATTGTATTAGTTTAGGTGAATGTGCACCTAGATTTGAATGAGAGAAGTGAGGACTGAACAACGCTCGAGCTCTAGACGAGGGGCGGGTCAACATTAAAGTTTAAACGGGCAAGCAGGACACTGCAGTATCACACTCCCCAGTTATCAGACTTCTTCAAGAAAACTAAGACCCCACACAACACGCCTACGGAGGCTATCAAACATCAAACAAAGTCCAATAATTCAGAATAAGGTATTTAAGTACTGTATACATGCCAAATCATTTTTGAAGCACACAAACCTTAGAAACTTTATTTGTAAGCGTTCGATCATTTCAATTAAATAATATTGAAATGGGTTCCATATTACAAATCCGAAATTCCAATTTTGATCGAAACCAAGGAAAAATACAAAATGTATTAATGTAGATACCATTTTTAAAAATTGACTCGAGACCTGCCTACAAATCCTAAAATTTTAAATACGCTGTTAATTACAAAAATCGATTACATGCTTGGAAAAGGAAAAAGTAGTGTCGAAATAACACCCTAAATCTTTAAAATTTGAACAGATTGGAGTGTTTTGAGGCACTATAATATAGTGCCATAAATCTTATACGTATACTTAGTTTATAGAATGGTATAGATCTTGAATAAGCTTAGAACGTCAGCAAAAAAATACATATTGTAGGTCAGTTAAGCTTTTTGGACTTACAATGGTGATAAAAAATACAAAACCAGTTTCAAAATAGAATATACAATCTACGCGGAACAGTGTATATAACATTTTTTATAAAATATTGTTTAGATTGATTGGACATTTCCCTTTGTTTTTACCCAGGGTATGTAATTGATCATAGCACGCCAGAGGACCATAGAACATGAAGATTGATAGGTAGAGTTACATCGTTACGCTGTACACTAGTTGCCCTAACATGTTGAAACGTAGAATACCGATATTTCAATTTCCATTCAGTTTACATTTTGAGCCCATATTAATCGAATTAAATCTAAACATACTTTCTCTTAAAAAATAGTGCAAAGTCGCAACCCTCAAAAATGGCGTACTTATTAAAGTTTTAATAACTTAATATCTGAATTTCGTTCTCTGACGAAAGAAAGAAACTTGCCACGGGAATCGTGGTGTCTTTGTAAGCGACTATGGCGGTTTTTAATAAAGAAACTCAAGGGTGGGAGATGAAGTCTACAGGAATTATAGCAAATCCAGCTCTGGAAGCAGCACCTCCATCAGCGAATGTACAATTACTTTTAACGATTCTTTTAACGTTGATATTGTTTCTTTACAAACAATACCTATCGATCTATCTGTAAAGTACTGACGAGTACATTCACCCAGATAATAGAATATAGTTGGAGGTTATTTGAAGTTCTTCAATAAAATAAACACGTGTTTCATTTATATTTGAGACAAGAATTCAACGTGATTCTTTTTATTGAAAACCTAAGGGTTTCAGTGCGCATTTCAACGGAATCATACGTAAAGTGCAAAAATCTACCGGCACCAGAATAGAAAATAAATATCTTTGAAATGGAAATCCGTGCACACCAACATCAGAATGTGTCCGTAGCTCTTTGTAACCGGAAAATTTCTTCTTGCCTTGGCGGCAAACTTTTGTCGCCCATAGTCTGTGTTCCTGTGCAAATTCCAATATATTGTTCACTTTGGCTTTAGCCATGATTGCACAGTTCAGTGTCGCATTACAAATGAAAAATAAACAAAAAAATAAGTAGGCGTACATTTAAGGCATATGAACTGCTTCAATAACTTCTAGCTAGATCGAAAATGTGTAGATCGTTTTGCTGTTTTTCCTTTTGTATTACTAGAACAGTATCAAACACTACCCTAAACATCTGGGTTAGTTCCACATATCCTCCCACCGTCAAGAATGAGCTATTAAAACAAAACGGTATCCAATTGCTAGATGTGTGTCGTAGTTAGAATAAACACATTACACTGCATTGTTGTAATATTACTTCAAAATAAACCTTCGTTGTAAAGTTTCAAGTGAGACATTAACCGTCAATTAAACGCATCAATAACGAAATTTCTGAATGAGATTTGAAATGCTTTGTTTGCACTAACTTGTTCATCACGCCAAGTCATCTGATCTCTTATTAAAAGGGTGATCAGCGCTTCGACAGTGTCCACCTAGGTCTCATCATAGAGAATTTCCATTTATGTTCATTATAATATGAAACAGTTACTTCGCGATGCCATAGCTTTAAGAGTCAATCGACCTTCAATCCAAGCATACAGTGGAAACATTTGAAGGTTTGAAATACCTCTCTGACATCAATCTGTTAATATACACACTCATCTTCCCCATCTCGAAAAGTCTATTTTGAGGCTAACTTCTGAGTAGCGACATAACATTAAAACGATATCACAACATATTCAAAAAACCGACTTATGTAACTTGCTAGAATAATTTATCACTCTCTTCTAATACACATTAACTTCCGATGTTAAAAGGTTGTGTCATTCATATAACAGTACCAAAAACCACGGGTTTATTATCCACCATGAACATCATGATTCATTAGTATTAAAAACATTACATCTACTCTAAGAACAGGTAAACATAATAAATTTAATCTATCACTGACCAGTTTACATAAAATTTCACCAGGCCAACTAAAAAACATATCACAACAGTGTATATTGAGAGTGGCAGTTTTCATCTCGATGTTTAAAAGGTTGGGGTTGAGATGAGGGGGTTGACGTGGGTTTTGGAGGACTGCGGCAGGAATACTGTACACTCCAACAATACCACATGATTAACGACTATCATCTCATTATTCCCACAGCCCACACGTATACTCGCTCCAGTACACTACACTAACACAATTGGCGCATGCTACAAAAACAATTTCATAACCAATACGTGCAAACTGTAACAGTCATGTCCAGATTTCTTACATAATGGAGGAGTAGACTTCAAGGTATTTTCTTAATTTACATTACAATCACCATGACAAACGTCCCTACGCGTAAACTCCGTTTGTTCCTCAATGTATGTTAAAATATGTATTAATTCCGTAAAAGCGTTTGAAATTGGTAGAAAAACGTAAAAGTCTTCTTGTACTGTTACTTTTTTCTACAACAAATGGTATTTGCTAGATTAGAAATTAAAACTTCATTTGTAGCGACAAACAGTTAGAACTCGTTCTCAACTCATTCAGATATTAAGAAGTTTTTTAGCTGTAATAAAAATTATAAAGTATTTTAATTGTATCTATGCATTTTCCATGTTTCATCGATAGTCCTTAGTTAAGAAAACGGGTTCAACTGGATTAAAATATTTCTCAGTAAGAGTACTCATTTCGAAACGAATTATATCTTTGTTAATCATTATTACAGGTAAATATAAAGCAGGAAAGTATATCTTAGAAAGATTTTACTTATACAAAGTAAAATTTACTTATATAATGTAGAACCCAAAGAACAAACTAATTTTATTAATATACAACATAATGTTCTCTATTGCTCTCGTTAGTGTTATGTCCAATTGTTTTTTCATTTCTATTATTATTATAGGGTGAACAACATTGTTATCTTAGAAAACCCGTTGAAGAAAATACCACGAATCTTGGCAGTTATGTTCAGACTCACAATTAACAGGAGGGTAAAAATTAAAAATACATATTATCCACTTATCCATTTCATGAGATATCGGCATTAAAAGTTTTTTCAAAAGTACATTCCTAAAACTGTCAATTACCCATGTAAAATTTTGCATGAAATAAATCTATTTTATTAAAAAATTTTTTTGGGGGAAAAAAAAGAAATAAAAAAATATATACTATCCAATTTTAAGTTGGTATGTAATAATTTGGAGGCCCCCTTTTTTTATTTTCTAATAAACATGTTGAACGTAATCATAAAGCACATTTACCTAAATTGTTTTGTTATTTTTCCGTCTTTTAATGAAAAAACGTTAAAGAGTTAAAGAAATATTAAAAACGTCTGTTTTAAATGAAAACAGAGTTGTTTTAAAATCGAATTCGCCTAAGTTATAGAATATGATAATTTGTATTTTTACAATAGAAAGTTTACACTTAAGATTTAAAAAAGTTTCCAAACGTGATGCCCCCCCCCCTCCTAGTCAACAAGTATATGTTTCAATTCAGTGGATTAAGGTGTAGTTTCTTGGTCTTTCAAAGATCCCAGAGTAAAAAAAACACCCCTGATTTAGCTGTTAAATTCCTCCTTGCAACATGGAGCACATTCTTGTCTACATCAAGGAAATATCTGGTTTCAGCACCTACTGTTTTGTAAATTGACGTGTACCTGATGATTAACCAAAGTCAGCATATATTTTCCAATTTAATTACTTTTGGTCGATACACAGTTTTCGGATTTTAAAACTCTGTTTTTACAGAAATAAAGAAGTTATTAATATATTTACTATAGTACTTCAGGTTACCTCTCTATTGAAAAAAAGCCGTAAAAACTACCTCATTACTGTAACGAGTAGTTACCTTTTTCAATACATTACATAACTGTAATGCAATTAAATAGTGCCAAGGAAACGCCAAGTTAAAGACCAAATTTTAAAAGAGACACTTTACAACATGTATGTAGCCATTGGTTTGAGTTAAATCGTTTAATAATATGTGTCTAGGAAATAATTGATAAATTTTTAGTATTATTTAGCCAGAAAATAAGCTTTAAATTATCGCGAAATAAATAATTAAAACAAATATGACTTGTACTTTACAACATGTAAGAAATTAGGTATAAACCACTTAAAAACTAAAATTATTGTATTGCTCTCAAACATTTTAAAGTTTTTTCGTTTTAATATTGTGCAAATAAATATACTTATTTTTCGAAATTTTTTACTATATAAATAAATAGTATTTTTTTATCTATGGGTATCAAAGTTTGAAAAACTTTTTAAAATCTGTGCCATTTGAAATCGTAAAAGTGTTAAATATATATTTTATTTTTTCTCCCACTTAAATTAGCCTTTGGCATTAACTGGCCCAAGTTTCATGTTATTTTTTCTTCCACTGCTTCTGAGACTGACAATTTTTTATATACAAAAACACATAATGTGTACAGACAGACACATAAAGCCAAGCGAGAAGGATATAATATTCATTCATGGAAAATTGTTGTTTGTTTTTTGTTGTCTAAATATCACATCCTAAGAGTTGTGCCACCCATCTCGCTAAAAACCCCACCCGTAACTAAATTAGGCGTACACACAACACCACACTTGTCTCGCAACTGAGTTTTATATCATAAAAGTGTCAAGTATGGTAACTTCATTGTGGACACGTTTTTCGTCGTTTTGTCATACGTTAACAATGTCTTTTGATTTTACATATTATTACATATGTTTTACAAATATTATTTGTTTTGTGATTTATTATCGTTTCAGTATACCAACAAGGGACTTCATAAGACCAATGTTTAAATAACCGTACAGCATACTCACAAAATCCTTCATGAAGTGGACAATGCGCCCCAATCATAACAAACTCTGAAGTCTAATAGATGGTACTTTGCGAGAAGTATATCTTTATTCTTCAAAGATATTCTGTCCTCGAATAAAAATGGGAGATATATATAACATTTCATCACCCCTTGAAAGTAACAACAACTTAGCATTGTAATAGTGTTTTTATGTTTTTGAAAAAAATAGTAATGATAGTGTTTATTTTCTAGTTATTTGTGACATTTACAAGTACTGTCAACATCCATAATATCTATAAGTTAATAGTTTAAATTAAATTTATATAATTAATTATAATTAATAATATATATATATAATATATATATAAGTAGGACTAGTAATATGGGGTTCCTGGCGCACTTTCGGAGCCGACCGAAAAGCAATGTAAAATACTGTTCAATGTACCATAAAGGAAGCTGAGAAACAACACAGCAAATCTCAATGAAAAATTAACCGAATCTACAGTCGTTCGTCTCCAAAAAGCGATCGGTACATTACTATCTACTCTGTGGAATGAAAAATTAACCGAATCTGAGCTTCTTACTTTCTTAAGCTGTGCTTTGTAAAATGTTTGTCAAATCTGCTACGAATAAAGGATTTATCTTAATAAAATTTAATCAATTTAAAACATTTTTACTAAAAACATACTGTACTTTAATAAAAAAACTTTTCTACTAAATAAACAACATGAACTCACCAAGCTCTCTTCAGTTTCTAGCATTTCAAAAACTTACAAAGAAAAACAATTTTAACGAGTTCAACGAATTACCAAAACATTTTAAAGAACAGTTGCATACTTTCCTTAAATGATACAGAATTCAAAGAAACTTGTAAAGTCTTTTGCAGAAAAAAACGTCTAATGGAGTGTTTTTACTATCGGCAAAAAAACTAAAAAAGTAAGGGATTACATATTTAATATAATTACGAAAGATATTGAAAAGAAAGTAAAAAATAAACAAACAGAGAGTTTTCATCGTTTTTTTATGACATTTTTCCCATATTATACGTTCTTTCAAGATAATCAAGACTTAATTGATGAATTTCTTAGGAATTTTTGTGAGTATCAAGATTTTATCAACACAATTCATTAAAGAGCATTATAGAATTTTTCTTATAGAATATAGCCACATTTTGTGTGAAACAAAAGGTATTACTGTAGATAATATTCCATGTGATTCCTATGAAGAAAGACACCAACTATGGTTATCAAAACAGTACTATGACGTGGGGAGGGACTGCAAGTTTTTAGAGTTAAGACTTTATTCTACAAAGTTAATTGTTATAATTTCTTTATCTTTTATAGTCTTCTTTCCAGTAACAATCAAGTGTAATTTTTTCATTTTTGTTTAATTCTTTAATCTTTTTCTCATCCAAAACAGTCAAAAATCTGTTCGGCAAGTGTACTTTACAATCTTCCAACTCGGCAATTATTGTAAACCCGAATTTATCTTTCATTTTCTCCAAATTCAAGATTCTATGTTTCTTCCTTTCTTCCAATTCATTTAACTTCTTATACTCTTTAAACTTGCATTCACCAATATCATTTAACTCTTTCAAGAACTCCATTTAAATAGAAAAAATTTAAAGACGGAAAAAAATGAAATTTGCTAACAATCACTCGAGAAGTCGGGGAGAATGTGAGTAAAACCGCATTCTTTTCACGAGGTTCTTCATTTACTTTCTCCAAATGTACTATAAAATCATCGAGGATTTCTGGCTTAAAATCGTAAGACAAATTCAACATCCAGATAATGAAAAAATACAGGTAATATCTTTTCATAATAAACGTGTGTATCGATACCTACAAACCTAATGTATTCTTTGAAAAGGAAAATAATTTTGTCAATGGTTCCAAGAGATAAGTAAAAATTTTTATTCTGTTTTCTAAATTCTGTAACAAATTTTGTTTGCTTCTTGTCTCCGTATTGTAATTTCATAAGCAGATTATTCAAATGTGTTAGTTTATTTCGAAATTTCTTAGGTTTAGGTCTTTCGTACAAAATTAAATTACAACCTCTACAAACTAAATATCTTTTATCGATTAATTTCTCCTCTATTAGAACACTTGTAACAGTTGGCATTATACTCTTCCATTTAAACAGAAAGATTTTTTGTTTAAATGGAGATTATTGGAACTAAGTCTGCCGAGATTATAAATTTTTCAGCGCAAATGTTTGTGTTTACATTTCTACAACAGAGATAAATAGAAATAATTTCATTCTATTGTACAACTATTTAGGATATTATGTCTACGATTATAAAGATTATTACGGGAGAAATCGGGATTTTTCAGTGGCGAAAGAGTATATTTTTGAAATATTAGAAGGAATGAAAGAGAATAATATGAACATCATTAACTACTGAATTTCTCTAATATCGTTCTTAATCACATCATAGGCTAAAAATTTCTCAGAGACAACAACAACATAACAAATCGCGTTTGTAACAGCGTTTTGAAAATCCATATTGATAATTATATCGTTCTTTGAACCAGAAATATTTGTCAAAACTCTTTGTTGTATCAATGACATAAAATAGGTCTATTCGCTAAAAAATTCTTTAGGATTGTAATACATTTCCTTATTATTACAGTAAACTTTCTTAAAATCTTGATACATCTGATACATGATTCTGAAAAGACCTCCGGAAATGTTTAAATTTTGTAATTCATCTGGATAATAAGAAACCGTTCAAATTTTACTCTGATATTTTTTACATCCAAACTATCAAACTTTGAAGGATTTTTTTCTTGATTATTCTGTCTATCTGTTTGAAAACCGATGATAACGAACTTGGGATTGAAGATATTTCTATAAATATTTGTGATATCGAACGAATAAGTTGTTCCGGAAATACCTTTTTGTTCAATACATTGCCAATCTAGAAAATTAAACATAATGTTTTGACTTTTTGTAATTTCATCAATCAACCTAATTTTACTCGTGGTTTTATAATCAATCATTGGAACTCTAATAAAAAAATCTGTAATTGTTATTTTTCCATCAACAGGCATAACAATTCCAGTTGCAGTCTTCAGAATCACATTCATCGTCTTCTGCTCTTATAAAACTTAGATAAAATCCTCCTTTATAGATCGGAATAGTAACATTTTCAAAAAAATCCTAATCCAAAATGAGATAAATTTCCAGCTGCTTCAAAAACACCAAAATTTAAAAATCTGATTCAAAGCCATTAGAAGTTTGAGAAATAACATCACTTTTTGAATACGAAAATAGTTCCTTTAATTGTGCTTTAATTGGCCACAGTTTTCGACTTCTTCTATCAATTTATTGTGTTTTCTTACTTCAATCTTAGAAAATAAAAAACGGTTATAAAAATTATCGATTAATCTAACATTATCAGTTCCAAGATATGCTTGACCATCTTGTTTTGTTAAAGTTCCAGAAATAAAAAAACTGGAAGTTAGACGAGCAAAAGTTATCTCCAAAATCAATATTAAACTCAGTTCTTTTATTCGGTTCATTCAAATGTTGTTTACTAATTGGATAGAAATTTTTAAACTCCGCCCTTTCAATATCACTAGCATATTTTCTGTAGTCCGCCATTTAATAAGAGAAAATTTAGAAATTTTAAAACATCGTGTATCATTTTTTCATCCGATCTAATGTACGTTTTTATAAGAAAAGATATAAAATTTTAGTAAAATAATTAAAAAGATTAGGAGTCATTTTTAATGATCTACTTCGTCATATTCAGGATTCTCTTCCTTAAATTTTGCGATCTCGGTCACATATTTCAATAAAATCTGCACAGGATAGTAACCGCTTATCTATAATATTGTTCCAATCAACTGTATCTTTATTTTCATCCAAAAATTTTATACTCAAGTGTTGATAGAGACAAAGAACAGACATATGATCTTTTAATTGATAATGTATATTTTCTTGAATGAACTCTGATGATAAAGTTTGATATTTAGCAATGTTATACCAATTCAATTTGTTTACGTATAATCTCATCATATCTTCGGATAATTCATATTTTTGAGAAATGTCATCCCAATGTTCTTTTTTCAAATCTCTTTCGTGTTGCATGATAAAAAAGATCGAAAGCACTGTAATGTCCCGCCATCTCTATTTATTAGGAAAAAATTTTCAATCAAGTTTTTATAAATTGGCTCTTTTTAGCGTTACATTCAGCACATTTTTCCAGAAATTCTCTTAACTCCATTGATGTTTGCATAGTATTTTATATCATTTGTTGTAGTTTTTTCTTTACATCTCACACAATATATGAGCGCCATTTATATAAGGAAAATTAGTCATCATAGCCGCCTACTCCATTAAATCTGTTGTCAATGTTTTCAAAAGTTTTATCGACATCTTCTTTAAATTTATTAAAGTTTTCTTCTAGTTTTATTTACTTTATCGAGATATAAAGAGTATCGATCATCTATTCTTTTAAGTAATATCATTATTATGTGTTACTTTCTCATTGAAACGTGTATCAAAATCTTTAAAAAAGTTTATTTTCTCATTGAAATGTGTATCAAAATCTTCCAGAATTTTGTTAATTACTTCACCAACTAATTACATTAACATCATTTTTATATGTATTAAAGTTCTCTTCTAGTTTATTTACTTTATCAAGTAATTCACCAACATCGTCTACTGATCTTCTATTTCTGGCTTCTAACTTGTCATAGACTTCTGTTGTAAAATCTTTAACATGCTGTTTATGATTCTCATAATTTTGTTTTAGTTCATTTAAACATTTTAATAGGATCTTCTAATTGAATCATTTACAACAACATCAAATGGATTAATTCCTTTACTAACACCGCTAATTCTTTTTCCTTTAAAATCTAAGGCATTTTTAACATTCGGATCATGTAAATCAACAATATCGATGTTTTCTGATTAATTTTAGAGGTTTTAAAATTTGTTCTTTAACAACAACATTCATGTTTGTCAATACCAGGTCGAACACCGACAATTCTTTTCTTATTAGCCAAACTAACATAATTCTTTTCAACTTTGATCGCTTCAGTAATTTTATCAGCTTTTTCGATATGAGACATTAAATTAGGTAAAATAATTTTTTTACACCATCATCAACTTCTTTTTCCAATGTTTTTATTTTATCAGCAACTTCATTTGAACTCATGAAATTTGCAAGTTTGTTATCATATTCTGCTTTAAAATCTTCAATCTCGACAGCAAACATATCTGAATCTGGAAGGGTTTGTAATAAATTTTCTAACTTGTTATCAAACTCATTTCTCAAACTATCAAAATTCAAACTATTATCTACATTTTGAATAATTTGTGTTCCAAATACGTCAAAAATATTTTGTGAATCCATATTTATTAAGTAATAATTTGTTAACAACTTCTTTAAAATCTTTACCAGTACTCAGTTCATTCAAAACAAAAACACATAAATGACCACAAATTGGGGGATCTTTATAGTCTTGAATCTGAGAGTCATTGTAGTAGACGCTTGATTTTTTCAAATATTTAATCAATTCTATAGGTGGTTTGTCCTCAATTCTTCCATACGAATCAAAATAACATGCATTCTTATCATTTTTATAATAACAAATCCAATGCGTTCCACTTCCCATAATCGAGTCTAAATTCACAATTCCACATTCAAATTTCTTAACTTTTTCAGGTAATGTATCTCTCATGAAGATTCCTCTAAAATGTTTAATATTTTTGCAGATTTCTTCCAATTCCCCGAATGTTAAAGGTTTAAATTTTTTTTTCAATGTTTGATTTCACGTAATTCAAAGTTTTTTCATCTAATCCAGATCCTGTAACATCTTCCAACTCTTTATCTAACCAATTTAAAATGTTTCGAAACAATAGGAATCACATCCTTTTTAACGATTGGAGCAGCTTTACGAACATAAGGAACAACATTTTTAACAACTGGAATATTTTTCTCCAAAATCTAATAAATCTTTCAAAAGTCCACCATTTTAAGTTCTTTCAACTGATTATAAGAAAATTCTATTCTGGTTCCTTTATTGTTTTTCTTATGTTTTTCGAGTTTATTGTATTGTCTATTTGTTAAAAATATCTTATCTTCGCCATTTTTTAGTTGATCTATTTTAAATTGAATACTAACGGGTATTTTCTTCTTAAAAGCGGATTTTATTTTTTCTTTCTGATTTTTGCTGAAGTTTACGTTCACCTCCATTTATATAGTTAAAATTTCAAGTTCTCTTCGATTCCCATTCCTAGTTTTCTCTTCAAAAACATTGCTCCAGCTGTTGGAAGCGCCACAAATCTTTCACCTAAACTAGCATCTTTTGATTAAAAATCTATCCATTGCCTTATCTTGCAAAACTTTATCTGCGATATGTCTGGAATTTGTGTCTCTATGTTTTGCATAAAAAATATCGTGTTCCATAGCAGCTTGATCTAATTTATTTATACCAGTATCTCCTCTTTTTAGTCTTTTTTCGAGTTTTGTGCCAGGCCCCAGATACTGATAAGTTAGTACGTGTAATTCAAAAGGTAAAATTGTTGATAAAATCATTCAAAAGTCCACTACCCTCAATCATAGATGAACTTATTGCCAGCAAAACTCGTTTTAAATATTTAATTCCATCAGGTTTTTCAATCATTTCATCAAGTTTGTTTCGAAATAAAATCTTTAATCGCTTTCTTTTCGTTCAAAAAATTGTTGTTTCCAGCCTTCTCTTGAGCATAAATATAATTAATAATTCCATCGAGTTTTGTCAAATCGTCGATATATCTGTATTCAATCTTATTATCACTGTATTTTCTTACACCTGATCCTTCGATTCGTTTTTCCCAAATTGGTTTAATCAAATTGAGATATTTTTTACCTTTACTTGACTTTGGTTTCTTAGTTGATGGATCATTATTTTTGTAAATTGAATCAGATTTCCATAAAATTTCAGTATACTTTTTCAAGTCTTCTTCAGAATATAAACCGTCTTTTGGAACATCAGTGCCTGTTAATTAATCTCCATAAACCTTGAGTTCCTTCATATGTTTTTTCATTAATAATGATATCATTATGCTCAAAATTCACGGGCAAATTTTCAAATCATAAAACTTTTCTTTTTTCTGTCCCAATACAAACCAAATTTATCATCCTTTGCTCTAGGAAGAAATTTTTTACCAATTTCACCAATTATTATATCCGTTGTTCCAGGACTTATTGGTTCAAACTATGGTAGAGTCTTCAATGATTCGAGGTCTAAATGGTTGTTGAAGATGGTAATTTTGGCAATTCAAACTCAGATTCTGGGTATCGAAATATCAGCAAATTGTCGTACAACTGGAACCAAATTCATCAAATTTTGATTATCGCTTAAAACATTTTCAATTTTGCCCTCAACATTTTTTATTGCAGATGTTACAGGTTGATTAATTTTTTGAATAAATTCTTGTTCTGTTTCATCAATTCGAATCTGTTCTTTAAATTCTTTGATTAATTTCTTTTCTATTTGATCAAGTTTTTTTGCTTCTTCTGAAGTTACGTTCGCCATTTATTTAGGAAAATTTTGAAACGTAAACGTGGAACGTGGAAACGTGAACACGAAACGTGAACACGAAACGTGAACACGGAACGTAAAACGTGAACGTGAAACACGAACGTGAAACGTAAACACGAAACGTAAAACATGAACGTGGAAACGTAAACACGAACGTGAAACATGAACGTGAAACATGAACGTGAAACATGAACGTGAACGTTGAACGTGAACAGATTTACCGTTTTTCTGTTATTTTCATAATGTAAATAAAAATTAAAGATAATATAAAAATAGTTGTAACAAATATATTTATCAAGTAGATTTGTCAGACCACTGAGCAGCATTTATGTTAGAAAATTTATTCAAATATTTTCCATTTTTAGGCTTCAAAGTTAGATTAATAGTTAAAAATCCGTAGTCTTCCTTCCAAATTTTATCACATAATTCATTAAAGTGGTTAAAACTCATATCAGATCCCACATAATTGTTATAAATCTTTCTCGAATAGTGATCATCTTGCTTAAAAACACACAACATATTCAAATTATTTCTAATAACTTGTTTATCAACCTTTGAAAAGCATTGGGAAAGATAGATACAAGATATGTTTTTGTGACGAGACATTACGAAATATTCCTTAATAACGTCTTGATTTTCTAAAATACAGTCATCGAAAACGATTTAAAGAATTCGGTTTACATTCGCTTAACGGAACTATGTCCTCAGAAGCATTATAAAAATATGATATCTTCTTACTTAAGTTCTTCTCAATATTCTCAAATCTTTCTTGTAATTTTTTATATGCGTCTTGTTCTAAAGATTTACTAAAAACATACAAATTGGAATAAGGAATCAACCTATTGTAGATAAAATTCAATAATAAAGTTGTTTTTCCACATCCACTTGAACCAACAATTAACAATCTGATTGGTTGATCTTTCTTATTTTCTTCAAACGTTTGAAGTTTTATCTGATCTTTTTGCTTTAAAAATTTCTCCATTTAAATAGAAGATTTTCATCTTGAAGCAACGCTTGCGAAAATGAAGCTGTTCAAGTTGACTTCAGAAAGCTCTCAATTATTTTTAAACTTGGAACATCCTATACACTTAGAGGAAGAATCAAATTATTTTATCGGCTTAAGCGGTTTTTTTTCCGACAATTTTGTAATAAATATTAGTGAAAGTTCTCCTTATTGCATAGGATTTAGTGAGAAGAACATAACAAAATACTAAGGTTTAAAACAAAGGATATTATACTTTCGATCAAATAAAAAATTCCCTTAAAAATTATCTGAAAACATTCAAACAATCAGATAAATCATTAAACTTTGACGGAAAACAAGTTTGAAATGCAAAAAAATTATCTCTCTAATAAAATTCAAATAAAATCACCAGTAAGAATAATGTTTTCAGCAATTATTGTAGAATTTGTTAGGGTTTGTTCAAGAAACTATTGAGCCAAATCAGGTATATTTAGGAAATAAAACGCCAAAAATTTAGACCGTTTGATGTAATTGAAGTACATTGTAATCTCGTTGAACCTAGTTTTGAAAATCATACCGAACACTTACACAAAGAATCTGAAATTTTGTACACATTTTTCCCAAATGTTGCTTATGGATCAAAAAATCAGTGAAAAACCGAATGAAATCGATTATATTCCAATTAGAAAAAATATGAAAAGAATTCAAAAAATCGTCTTAACTGTTCAAGACTCTGAGGGAAATTTATTAAATAATGAGAGTAAAACAACAATATATTTAAGATTGAAAAAGGAATAAAAATGAGTTGATGATGATGACAAAATTCAATATTTTTACTTAAAAAACAAGGGGCTATTCGAATGGCCCCTTAACAATCTTCATCCTGACACTGTTTTTATCAATGAATCTAGACTTTATACTGAAATAAAAATTACTAGTTAAATTTCTTTTCTATCTAAATGGAGTCAGTTGTAGACCTACTCAATAATCAACTTAGATTTAAAAGCAAACATATCTTTACAATTGTAGACGAAAATAATGAATTTTGGTTTAAGGCTAAAGATGTTGCAGAAATTTTACAATATGAAAATACTAGACAAGCTATCATAAATAATATTGATAATGACGAGAAAATAGCCTTTAAATATATAAATTACAAGAGTCTATGCCATAGACCCTTTCAAAATCTTCATCCTGACACTATTTTCATTAATGAATCTGGATTTTATTCTCGAAATACAAATTACTAGTTAAATTTCTTTTCTATCTAAATGGAGTCAGTTGTGAATCTACTCAAATTCAATAATAAAGAAATTTTAACATTTGTTGACGAAAATAATGAATTTTGGTTTAAGGCGAAAGATGTTGCAGAGGTGTTAGAATATAAAGATACGAAGAAAGCAATTAAAGAACATGTCAAAGAAAAATATAAAAAAAGCTTCGAAAAACATACATTCTGAAGGTAGGGGTGATTCGCCCCCGCCTTCAAACTTTCAAAAAAACACTGTTTTCATAAATGAAGCAGGCATATATTCTTTAATCTTTGAAATCTAAAATGAAAATAGCAGAAATGTTTCAAGATTGGGTTTTAGAAGAAGTTTTACCAAGTATTCGTAAATTTGGTGTGTACAAACTTGAAAACGAAAATAAGCAGTTAAAAGATGAAATAAAACAGTTACAAATTTCAGGTCAAATGAAATCCTTGAAAATAGAGAATCAAGAATTGCGAATGGAATTAATGAAGAGAGATATGGTATGTAAAGATTTTGATAAGAAAAAACACCATGTTTTTGTATTAATTAAGAAGAATCACATGTGGGAATATCCTTATTACGTTATCAGAGCTCAAGAAGATAGAAATACCGAAAAGATTGAAAGAACTTAAAATTGATTACCCAGAAATGGAAATTTTATTAAGACATGGAGATCCAAATCGTATAAATCTCTACAACCAAATGAAAGAATCTTTGAATATTTTATACAACGGAAATCATTTTCCTACAAATATGGCAGAATCTCGACTGATTTATAGAATATCTAAATTACACGATGAAAATGTTTCTAAATTTTACTAAAAACTCTCGATTTATTATATTTTGTTTGTAAATGTTTAGCATAACTAGGTAACCATCGTAGAATTTTTTTTTCATATTCACAAGGCATTTCGTTTTTATAACTTTCGCTGAAAATGTTTTTAGCACAATCTTTGCAAAAAGCATCTTTTCTATCTTTACTATACTGCCAGTTATTAAATTCAGAAATATTTTTAATTTCTTTACAAAAGTAACACTTTTTCTCTTCTAAAGTTAATTTGTTCATTTTATCATATAATTCCTTACAATAACAGTCTTTTCTATTCTCTTCTTGACACTTTGTAACATTTCTTTTGAGACTCCATTTATATAGAAAAAATTATTACACGATGAAAAATGTTAAACTCTTGAATTATGATATTTGTTTGTAAATGTTTTTGATAATTATTTAACCATTTTATAGTTCTTCCACATTCACATTGAGTATCTTCATAATATAATCTATGGTGATTCTTCTTTACACAATCTTTACAATATGAGTCTTTCTTATCTCTACTATAGTGATCACTTATTAAAACTCTGAAATTTTTTTAGTTTCTTTACATTTAAGACATTCTTTATCTTCCAAAGTTAATTTTTCTATTTTATCATATAATTCTTTATGATATTCCCTTTCACAATCTTTGCAATTATAATGCATTCCATCTTTCCTATTTTTATCTTTATAAAATTCATTTAAATCTTTAAATTCTTTGCACTTTGTACATTTCTTTTGATGCGCCATTTATATATAGAAAATTTATATTACAGTTTTGACTTCTTCAATTCATATTCATAAAACTTTCCGGTTATTTCTTCATTATTTAAATCTTTTATACTATAAGTTACAGGATCTGTGTTATTAATTTGATAAATTACAAAGATTTCTCTTGACCAATTGTTCTTATATTTGTTCGAAAATGTTTGTTTTTTACTAACAATTGCTTACATGATCATTGACTTTTTAAATTTACGTTTTCGTGTGAAATTTCTGGTGGAAAACATACTTTAAAAACCGACTCTAATAACTCTCTTTTCTGCATTCCTTAATCGCTTGACGTCCTTTAGTTCGGTTTCATTTTGATTGTGCTGTGAACGTGTATCGTTATAAATTTTTTTACGGATTTTCTTGAAGAATATCGATCCATTCTAAAGTTTTTATTAATTCTCAAAAATTTTTACTTTCATTCTCTCTATTTTTGAAGTTCTCGTTATATCTCTCATACAAATACTTGATTTCTCTTCGTTTTCAGTATGATATAATCTGTAATGTTGTATTTTCCCCTCCCTCAAAAACATCGTTAAATATCTCTTTATTTTTAAACTCTAAACCCTCTATCTGTATGAAGTAGGTTAGGAGGGTATTTGTGATTGATCCATTATGGCATCTTTTACTATATCTTCGAAGGGCTTTTGAAACATCTTTACCGTTTTTTCTTTTGATAGCTCTTGACCAAGCATATTTTGAGAAAGTATCAATAACATTTAAACATATACTTGAATCCATCATTTTGATCCGAATAGTTAGACATTATAACTAAATCTGCTGCCCATAAATCGTCAATTCCTAATGTTATAATTTTTCTCTTTTTAAACTTTTTTCGTACTGGTGCATGAATTTCTCGAGCTTCAATCTCTATCTCATCTTTAGTCTTCAATTCTTGCTTAACAGGTTTTGGATTTGGATTCTTTATAAACTTACTCTTGTTTGTCTTACATTTTGAACATTTTGCAGCAATTCTATACAATCCATTTTGAGTTTGAACGATTTTTGAATCTATATTTTTCGTTTTCTTTTTACACTTGTTGACAGTGAATTAAATCATCTTCCATTTATATATCAAAGTTTCCAAGTTTATTTAATTCGTCTAATATATCAGATTTTGCTTCATTTTTATAGCCATACGGTACTGTATCGATCTTATTTTCTAGGACAATTCTCTTATCATCTTTAGCGTTCAGTGCCAGCTTGTTTATGGTAACAGTGTACAACTCATGTTTATAAACTTTTGATGACTGTCATCTCCCTAAATTCTTCTTTATCTTCGAACAAACATCTCTTCAAGTTTTCGATATTTATTGTTTTATTTACAACGCTTCTCTTAATTCCTTTACACCTAACTGGGTTTTTATCTAGATATTTGTACGAGTACATCTTAGACCTTAAACCACAAAATTCTTCTAAAACTTCGCTATTTAAACTCATCTTTGAATTTCCCTATTACCTTCTTATTTTTAGTAGTGAAACATTCATGATCTTTTGGATAATCACTTGTATCAAAGTCATCTATATTTTCTTTAATAATTTTAAAAGGATCTCGTTTCAATTCTAGAAAATAACTGTCTGTATCCATGTAACACAGATTCAAATCTGGATCAAACTTCTTTAATTTGTTGTAATAAAACTCGTACATTAGCAATTTTGAGAGGTCGAGAACTGAAAATCCTATGTAAATCGGTTTTGTTAAATTTAACCTTTTGTTTGTACATGTGACTCGCTATACAGTTGTCGTCAAAGATGTTAAAGCATTTGAAATTTGTTTTCTTAGCTTGTTTCATTGAAAATTCTTCATTTCCAAGCTTAATATCACATCTGTTTCTCACATTTTCCATAGATTTTCCAAAAACTGAGTTGTTCATCAGCTTATAAAAGTCCTTTTCAAAGTCGCTTGTAGCTTTGGTTCTCATGTTTGTGTTAAAATCAATGTATTCTTTCATAAAAGGCTTCTGATCGAATGCAAATAACTCTATTCACATGTTTCAAAATCATACCTTGTTCCAAATAGAACTTCAAATTTCTCGAATGAACAACGTATTCAGTTTTATCCAGTAGAGTTGTGCAAAGTTTTGTTTTTAAAATGTTCTGGAGCAAGAGGTAAATCCTTGTGATGTTCGTGTAAATTTGTTGGATATCCAAGATCGACTTCGAGAATATAGCCATAATCTTCGTCGCCAGTGAGTTCTAAAATTGTTTCTTGCCACTCTTCTTTTGTATACGTTTTAGGATCCATCCACTTGATATCACTAAACGGCAGTTTTTGCATAAGGACCATACCCATAAAGGTTGTTTGCATCGAGATAGAGTAAATAGTTTTCGGGCTTTGTCTTATCAAAATCTTTTAAATATTTGTTATTTGCTTTCACATATCGTTTAATACACTGAGAAATGCCCCCGCGAATGCCTTTTTCGATCATTAAATACATATCGTAATCGTGTATCAGTGAAGCTCGATTTTAGTTAATTTTAACATTGCGTCCCCATGCGAGACTGGGAGCTGTTAGATAGTGTGCCGGATTCAAGTTTATTTTACTTAGCAAATTTAAGGGCAAATATTTCTGAAATCTTTCAAATATATCAGCGAATGCAATAAAACATCTTTGGATATTGTTAACAAATCAGATAGTAATTTCCTAGATCTTTTCTCTTTTAATTTGTTCCAAAACATTTAAGTAGTGTTGAAAATCTTTCTCAGATATGCTCTCATATCTGTCAAAAGTGAATAGAAATCTTGAATTCCCCTCAATTCTTCTGTGTAAATCAAGTTTTTGTCAAATACTGTCGGATAAATTCATAGGGAAAATATTCCTTTTTCCCAGATAAAGAATTTTAAAAATCTCGGTCGTCGTCATTTGGCTGTCTTTCTATTATCTACATTCAGTCCATCTTGTATAAAATGATTTGTATGTTTGAAAATGAAGTCTTCTCTCTTTAGATTTTTTAAGCTAACTTTTACTAATAGGACAGAGGCCATGAATCTGAACGTGTCCCTACACAACGAAAACTTGATGAATTTTCTTGGCTTTATCACCTTTCGAATTCAATAGCCATATCCAGAATTTACAGAATAAATTTATATATTTTTCAATTCGGTGTGTTTGCAATCAAATCAACATTTCCATATTGTTTAGCCAATTTCTTTTATGTACAATATGAGTAGTCACGTTTAACAATTTGACATATCTGTGGCAGAAAACGGGAATATTCTGAGGAAATTTCAAAATTTAGATTGGCAAACATGCATGAAGCTGCGTCCTCGAAACTTGCCGGTTAAAATGGACAATGATCCTCTCACTTTAATTAATAAACTGTGCTTATCTTATCCAACTTATTCAGGAGTTAAAAACCAATTACTGAATTGATCCCCAAACATCCATAAGCAGACCATTCACAGATATGACAAACGTTTTGCAATATTGAATTTGATACGAAATTTTCTTCTTCCTTCCTGTTCAAATTTCATAGGTTTCATTGTTCTTCAGAATTATTATTTTTTCCGCTATGTATTTTCGATTAATATTTATTGAGTTCTTCAACACAATTTTGTTCGGGACGTTTTTTCAAATCTTCCTTCATTTTTGGGGCAACGATAACATATCCGGTTTGTACATGCCGATTGGTCACATTCGACACTTAAATATAGAGTAAAACCATAAGGGAATGTGCCTGCTGAAATCTTGGTATTGTAGGTTGTATCTTTTGTGGATTGTTCTTACATTGTCGGAATTTTTTTCTAATATGCTCCTCAAAAGAGTCCATGATAAAATTACCGTACGGATGGTTAAATTTTCTTTTGATAATTAGTAAATTTTAGTTGTTTTTGACCTGGAAATGGCATAATTGGCTTACAAACTTCATTGATTTTTACAAATTTCTAAGTGAATCTGTTAAATCTCCAGATTTGTAAAAATGGGCTCCTTAATAACAATCTTTCTACACAAAAATTTTCCTTTCTTTATGTATTAGGACAACTGCGAAAGAAACAAGCTTTCATTTAAATCGGTTATCAAAACATAATGAGATTTATCATCTTGTTTTAAACAATACAATAAATCAATGTTTGGTTTCAGCGTCATATTTTTTCAGAAATTTATGTAACGGAACAATGTTAATATTTTCATCTCAAAACTGTTAGACATTGATTAGACATTGTTTGGATACTTTATACTTGGAAATTGGTTAGCTTTCGTTTTTCAAATATTTGTATATCTCTATTTCAGAGACATATGGATTACTCAAAACCTGAAAATTATTTCGTCATTCACAAAAAATAAAATATTTTTTCGTAATTGCACTTTACAACGTTCCACAAGTCTCTTTTCTGGTTTTTCAATTAGGCACATCTTATTGAGTAAATAAAAGTCAAAAATTCATCCTCTGATTTTTTTATATTTATAATACAAGCTTTTTTATCTTTGAATATTCTTTGGTAAATCGATGTATGATCCTGCATTCATACATTTCCGGGTTGTTTGTTAAGGCTCAAATTAAACTAGTTGTTTACAACTTTTAAATGGTCCCATCCGGAACCTTTAAATTTGGGATTATTCGATTTTTTGTTCTCGATGTGTTTAATTTAATTAAATTGCTTAGTAATAAAGTCGTTTAAACGTCAAAGAGATTTCGTTTCTGCTTTGATAGTAAAATAACATTTAGACATGTTTTGCGGTTCCAACCATTCAACTATTCTAAAGTTTTTACGTTCGTATTCACATTCCAAAGAGAGATAGCCCTTCATATTTTTAACATTTCTCTTGAAATTTCTTCTCGAATTAAACTTTTAATTTCTGACCCGCAATTAATTGAAAAGATATTTGTAAATTGGACCATTTGGAATTGTGCTGTTTTCAAGGTTTGTTTAAAATTGTAATTGCTTGAAAAGACCGTGTATTGAGGATAAAACTTCTACATCAATGATATTTTTCGGATTTTTACTTTAAGAGGTTTTATCTAATTTCATCGATTCATTTCAGACTTGGTTTTTATCGGTTTAGTACCGATAGGCCAACTTTTTCAGCTATTTGATATGAAGTTTTTCATCATTAAATAGGTCGAGATTTTTTCTTTTCAATAAAAAAAAAAACAAAAAAAAAAAAAAAAAAAAAAAAAAAAAAAATAAAAAAAAAAAAAAAAAAAAAAAAAACAAAAAAAAAAAAAAAAAAAAAAAAAAAAAAAAAAAAAAAAAAAAAAAAAAACTTTGAAATTTCTCTTTAATTTTCACGTAATTTCTCAATATTAAAACATGTTTTTCGTGGATCGGCAATTTTATTTTCTCTAGCCCACTGTCTTAAATAATTTAGTTCATTAATTGTTATAATTTGCTTGTTTTTTTTCATGACTTTTAGAATTATAAATGGGCGAATCCATAGTTTTTTTTTCATTAAAAATTTCCTATTTTGCAGAAACGGGACCATGATATTTTAAAAAACGCGCTCCATATTTAGATAGAAAAATTTCATTTAACTAAATGGTGCTTGTAAACCAACGATTGCGCCTCCTCACTGGCGTGATATCACTACGGATACTGACGCCAGGGGGTCGAAGCGATTATCGTGATGCGGTTCGTGTCTGTAGATAGCACACCTCGACTCGTCAATTGATACAACCACAAGCGCAACTCTTTCGGAACTAAAAGGGGTCGGTAATGGCAGATTTTCTCTTTTAAGAATAAAAATTTGTGTTCCCGTTTATACTATTAATAACATTATTCTTTTTTTCAAAATGTTAGAATAATTTTACCTATTTTTAAATATGGCGTTAAAACATTTTGTTGACTTGTAATATTTCCAAATTATATTTTAAATTAATTTCTTAAAATTTTTTATAACTTCTCCGATGGGGCTGTTGAAATTGTGTTGGCTGAGTATATATGTCCGCGAATTCGGTTTGTGTCGGTTAGGAAAGTTTACTTCTGAACTGTTTTCAATGCTCGAGTGGCCATAGCGGGCAGAAACACCAAGTTCAGAAGTTTTCAGATTCCGTATTCCGGAAACCATTTTCTCTATCCGTATCTTCGCGTACTTCTCACTCTCTACCTCTAGCCTTGAATATAGATCCTAGCCTATATCAACTGGCAGAAGTGGATCGTTCTGGGTCATAGGCATTAAAAAGAGAGGGGAGAGAGAAAGAGACAGAGGGAGGAGATAAGAGGTCGACCGAGAAATTGGTTTTGCACTTTTTTGACTTCTCTTTGAATTTTGTTTCTGTTTTAAATGGAGATTCTTGAAAGAGTTAAAATGATATTGGAGAATGTAAGTTTAAAGGAGTATAAGAAGTTAAATGGGAATTGGAAGAATAGGAAGAAAAACTCAGAATCTTGCAATTTGAGTACTCCAAAGAAAATATGATAAGATAAAATTCGGGTTTACAAATAATTGCCGAGATTGGGAAGATTGTAAAAGGTACACCATTGCCGAACAGATTTATTGACTGTTGTTAGTGATGAAGAAAAAAGATTAAAAGAATTAAACAAAAATGACAAATTTACACTTGGATTTGTTTACCTAGGGAAAAGAAAGACTATTAATTTAGAATAAAGAACATTATAACTTATTAACTTTGTAGTAATAAAGTCTTAACTAACTCTAAAATACTTGCAAGTCCACTCCCCACGTCATAGTACTGATTTTGATAACCCATAGTTGAGTTTGTCTTTCTTTCTTTCATAGGAATCACATGGAGAATAATTATCTACAGTAATACCTTTTGTTTCACACAAAATGTTGGCTACTATTTCCTAATACAGAAAAACTTCTATAAATGTAGCTCCTTTAATTGAATTGTGTTGATAAAATCTTGGATACTCCCCTCCACAAAAAATTTCCTAAGAAATTTCAAATCAATTAAGTCTTGATTATCTTGAATAGAACGTAAAATATTGGGAGAAAAATGTCATCTAAACAAAACGATGAAAACTCTCTGTTTGTTTTATTTTTTACGTTCTCTTTTTCAATATCTTGATCGTAAATTATATTAACATATGTAATCCCTTACTTTTTTTAGTTTTTCTTACTTTGGGCCGATAGTTAAAACTACTCCATTTAGAGACGATCTTTTTTTTCCTTGCGAAAAGACTTTACAAGTTATTCGTTTGTAATATCCTGTATACATATTAAGGAAAGTATCCAACTGTTCTTTAAAAATGTTTTATGTGAGTCACAGTAGTAAATTCCAGTTTGCAAACCCTTCGTTAAA
The DNA here is from genome assembly GCF_021130785.1 of Homalodisca vitripennis. Lineage (NCBI taxonomy): Eukaryota > Metazoa > Arthropoda > Insecta > Hemiptera > Cicadellidae > Homalodisca > Homalodisca vitripennis. The sequence goes on from NW_025784261.1 coordinate 24,366, forward strand.
AGTAGACTGTCTTTCTTTTGAGTAAGTTTAATATTGAAATGCTTAACAAGACAACTGAAGACAAGCAAGCATTGGTGAGATTCATGTTGTTTAACTTTAAGGATAGAAAATGTATTTTTTATTAAAGTAATCAGTTATGGTTTTTAGTAAAAATAGTTTTAAATTTGCAGTTAAAATTTTTATTAAGATAAATCCTTTTATTTCCGTAGCAGAATTTGACAACATTTTTACAGAAAGCCACAGCTTAAGAAAGTAGAAGCTCACAGCTTTGTAGATTTGGTGCGTGATAATTTTATTTCATTTCCACAAGAACGTAAGACTACTATCGATAGTAATGCGCTACCGATCGCTTTTGGAGCTACGAAACGACTAGTACAGATTCGGTCTATATTTTTTCATTGAGATTTGCTAGCTGGTGGTCTATCCATTTCTCATACATGACTTTCCTTTATAGGTACATTTGAAACAAGTATTATCTACACATTTGGCTTTTCTTGCGGGTCGAGCTCCCGAAAGTGGCGCCAGGAAACCCTCCATATTACTATCTACCATTATATAATATAAATATAAATATATATAATTGTATATATGTAGCTCATCATATAAGTTTTTACTATAAACAAGTATTTACAATGTGCTAAACTTTTACTATTTTTCCAAGTTATTTCACATAGAATAAAAAGCGGTCACATAATTTAATAAGGAACATGGGTAAAATTCCAAAATGTTGGTTTTTTTTACATTTTCCATAAATATTTTTGAAATGGCTAGTAAATACAATATTAATGTTATCATTTATTTAACAAACGTCAAAATTTAGTAAACAAAACAACTGATTGCTTTTATGTTATATGTTTGGAAGTGGAAATTGGTGAGGTCTGCAGTTTCCAACAAGGAGGCTTAAATTGCGATGGTGGGGCTCCAGACCGAGGGGGTGGTCACTTGGAGGGGGTCCTGGGGTTACCATCTATCTGACGGGGGGGGGGGGGTCCTGGAGTTGACCTTCAGACACTTGCCATATGAGCATCAGAGAAAAATCCACACAGGTCAGGACTCAACAACAACAAGAGACAATTAGGAAGATAAAGATGCGAATTACACGTAAATTTAACTTTAAGGAGCCACTGTACATCGTATAGTTTATGATTTTAGAGTGTCTATATTCACCCGTTAATTCCTGTACATTAGCATGTATTACGTAAAAGGTGTTAAAAAAT